>NW_023501201.1:0-27953 GCF_013396195.1 Fusarium tjaetaba
CCTAGGAACCTATCGAATTTTTTTCTCTTTGCCCTGTTTAGTTGATCATGGGAACACTTCCAGGGCAGGGGAAAATTTGGTAGTAAGTTGCAACATCAATCACGAGGACTTGGCATTGAGTTAAAAACTGTCACCACCGCCCCAGCCAGATCTCATTGATTCAAATAGACTTTTCTCTTCATCATTACAATTCCTTAGAGACGTGCTCCTGAGCGTTTGACTTGACAACATCTCAGTCTACTCAACAACTCCTGGACGGTTACTAGTTTCGTTGTTAGTCACTCAAGAACACGGCGACCACTACCGCCCAACGAACAACAGCACTTTCTCTTCCAAACTCAAACATCTTTCACAATGCTCTCCTCTCACGGTCGAGGTGGTGCTGGCAACATGGCCGACTCAACCCACACTGAGAAGACAGATCCCAGCAAGCTCCAGACTCCCGTCCTCAAGGGCTCTGTTGTCACCACCGGCCGTGGTGGTACAGGCAACATGGCCAAGAACGATGACCCTCGCGAAACTCGTAAGCGCCAGGACGTTGAAGCGTAAGTTTTCTTCTTCTCTCCTCCTGCAACTCGATGTCAGGGATCATTCTCTTTGGAATCGTTGCTGACCCGAGACAAAAGTATCCCTCGACGCCCCTCATCTGGTGCTCAGCATTCTGGCCGTGGTGGCGCGGGCAACATCTTCAAGGACAAGGAGACAGAGTTGACCCGCAAGCCCAGCAACGACGAAGCTATCACTGACGAAGAGGAGCCCAAGTCTGCCAACTCACCTACTGCTGCTGGCGAGTCGTTGGCTCAGAAAGGCAAGAACTGGCTCTTTGGCAAGAAGGCTTAGGACTTCAGAGACCTTCAAGTCTTGCAACATGCTCAATTTTAGAGATGAGAGATTCCATGTTCTACTGCTATTGGGTCTAGTTATTTTACAGTACAGCTCGGTGTTTTGGCGCCTTTGACATTGAATCTGAAGCAGGGGTTCTGTCCTGTCTACCATGTCAGGTAGACAATTTTATGAAGGACGGGTCAACGTACAGGACGAAGGTGAAAAGGAGGAAAAGCAAAAGTCAAGATACCAATGGTTCCCATGAATTAAATGAGCTAAAAACAAAGTGTTATTTTTCTCAGTACCTTGGCCATGCTGTTTTACTATGTTACATTTTTTTCGTGTCTACTGGTATTCTCTGCAATGCTTTTCTGATGCCCTCCCTTATTTACTTTGATGTTCGACGCAGCATAGACACATGGTATCTCAAAATACACCTTCAACACAGCACACAGTGGGTTTTCCCCACTAGTTCTTTTTGGTCAAACGGTGAATCTCCTCGAAGTAGTGCTTGAGATGATCAGGGTTTACGCCAGGCGTAATTCCTGCCTTTGGTCAGCCCCTCGTCCAGCTCAGTATTATATCACAGAGAACTTACCGTGGCCAAGATTGGCGATCCAGCCCTTGTTTCCGACCCAGAAGCCCTCGACCATCTCCTCCACGGCCTTGGTGATAGCCTCCTTGGTGCCATACAGTACCCCTGGATCAGCATTGCC
This sequence comes from Fusarium tjaetaba, assembly GCF_013396195.1. Taxonomy (NCBI): domain Eukaryota; kingdom Fungi; phylum Ascomycota; class Sordariomycetes; order Hypocreales; family Nectriaceae; genus Fusarium; species Fusarium tjaetaba. The sequence goes on from NW_023501201.1 coordinate 1,542, forward strand.
CTGGAACACAATATTGCGGTCGCCTCGGATCTTGACGGCCTCCTTGGGATCATGCAACCAGTCCATGCCAACTACATTATAACCCAGATCGCAGGCAGAGTCAAGTGCGTACCAAGCACCCTTGGGGAACACGGTCATGGGAACCTTCTCCAAGCCGAGGCTCTGGAGCTTGGCGGGAAGCTTCTCGGCGATTTGCTTCAAGTAGGGCTCAGAGAATTGACGGTAAGAAGAAGGGCCGAGCTCTCCTGCCCAGGAGTCAAAGACCATCACCAGCTGTAAAGTTTGCAAGTTAGTCATATACAGTGCAGTTCTAGAGGAGGGCATTCTATACCTGAGCACCAGCCTTGACTTGAAGTGCCAGATGATCCACGCAGATATCGGCGATCTTGGCCAGAAGCTTCTTCGACTCCTCAGGATACTTGTAGATCCATGTCTTGACCCGCGCAAACAGCTTGGTGCCACCACCCTCGACCATGTAGCAGAACAGCGTCCAGGGAGCGCCGCAGAAGCCAATCAAGGGCACCTGTCCCTCAAGCTTCTGGCGTGTCAGTGTGATAGCGTCGTACACGTAGCCGAGCTCAGCAGCAACATCGACGTTCTTAGCGAGCACCTGGCCGTACTGTCCGTCGTCGGGGTTCTGGAGCGGGTTCGGGAAATGAGGGCCCTTCTTCTCAACCATCTCAACAGTCATACCCATCGCCTGGGGGATGACAAGAATGTCGGAGAAGATAATGGCAGCATCGATGAGACCTGCGAATCGGCGGACGGGCTGGAGGGTGATTTCGGTTGCGACTTCAGGGTCACGGCAGCATTCGAAGAAGTCTCGGTTACCCTTGGCTTCGTGATACTCCGGTAGGTAGCGGCCGGCTATCAATTGATCAGGTCAGTCTTGCGGGCTTTTGCCTGCAGGCTAAGATAGATATCTTCTCACCTTGTCGCATCACCCACATAGGAGGACGTTCAATGGTCTGACCTAAGTTGCAACACAGCAAGTCTCAGTACAATTCTCTCTCATGATTCTCACAACTGAGGCTTGGGCAACCCACCCCATGCTGCGCGAAGCAACAAGTCGTTCTTGAGAGGCGCGAAATCTTGTGGCATCTTATGTGCTGTTCAGATTATAGTCAAGTAAAATTGGTACAGCAGCTCAACAATAACTGCAAGTTACAGAATGTGACCTTTAAAAAGAAGTTCTAGTTACATAAACTACAGATACCCCGCCGAGGACTGCCATATGGAATCATGCCTAGTGGAGGGGTCGTAGCTTAGTTACAGTTGGGGCCGAGCTACCTACCTACTGAGCACGGACCAGGTTGATTCCAAATTAACCAACCAGACCCTATCGGTGCTCGGAACTTTGGACGGACCGACACGCTGTCATTACGATGCTGCTAGGCACAGCACGTTAATAGCTGCATTCAGGTTCCATCCATACGAAGCTATACCCACAACCTCGATCTTCAACACTGTCTCCCTGGAACCGCTCTCATCTGGAAAAGCCTGAATTGAGTGACCCATCTTCGTCCGCGACAATGCCTTCCGAGCGCGAGCTTCAGATCAGCCCTATCGTTCCCGAGTCTGTGGTCCATAACACAAAGGTTCGCCCCCTTGCTTTTAATGAATGTTGCTATCACTAGCGATCCATTATCCACGCTCAAGGTTCCTGCGAGCTGACCATCTATGCAGGCTCTCTCCAATCTCCATAGCCTTACTGCGTCACTTTTTGGAGTCACCGCCGGTGTCCTCGGCCTCGAATCTTACTACGGTTTCCTCGTCTACATCATCTTCTCCTGCATCACTGCTCTTCTCTTTTACGCCCTCAAGGTTGCTCCGGAATCACTCCCCAAAGGCCACGCGCCTCTCGATCCTTCTCGTTATTATCGTGGCTTGTTCGAGTTCTGGCTTGGTGGGATATTCAATGGCGTCTCGGGCTTTGTCTTAACTTGGACATTGTTTTATGGCTTGGTTCGGGCCTAGATATAAACCATCATATAGCAGCATACGAATGGCGTTCCTGGAGTTATGATAAAAGATATCCAAAGAGACATTGTGACTACAAGAAAGCAACTAGGTAGTATTTAAAAGCATCATACAAAAAGTTAAACTAGAGGTGTTGGTATTCTACACCAAAAACATCAAAGGTTCAATCAACAATCTCAACAACTTTTCCAACAAATCCTTCGAGTCCAGATTTATCCTGACTTCCGCCTTCTAATAGTATGACTCGTGAACCCATCTCAATCCATTCACGGTGATGGATAAGCTCCAAGCCCATCTCCACTCCGCCCCTCGTCGCATCGGTTTTCTCCTTCTCGTTATTCGTTTCGAGGTCGTCGTTGAGGTCGAATATCTCCTCAATTTCGTCTGCTTCTCTTTCTCCGGTTTCCCATCCTGGATCTTGACGCGATATCTGACGTATGCGCGCCACCGTCCGAATACTAGCGATGTAGATATTTACGAAAGAGCCGATTGCAAGGGCCTGGGTATCTGCGTCATCAAAGACCGCAGTAAAGCCGCTCGCAGCTTGCAGCTTCAGCCCTGTGTCTGCCATATGTTTCGACGGTATCGCCAAGATCATGCCACGCCGGATACGGGGAGGTTCAATAGTAATATTGGAGTCCGTATTACCGTTCTGGAAACGGTGACAGAGTGATTGGATGACGAGGCCAATTGATCCGGCTTGTCCAGATTCAAGGGTCAGAACAGGGAGTCTCAAGTTACGTATGCTCACAATCTGAGCGTCATGCCACTCCCCTGGAGTCGCTGATGCAGAGACGGCATTTTTCATGGCAATGCGGGCCAACTCTGCAGAAGAAGGGTGCGAAATCGAGAGTCCGTAGCTACCAGGAGATTGCCTATCCTCCGGGGTTAAGTCACGAGCTTCGTCATCACTTGGTGGGAAAGGCCCAATAACAATCTTGTCCCCGACAGAGAGTCGTCCAAACCTGAGATAGCCTGATACGACAATACCTGGGTCTGCTTGTTTTCCCAAGGCACCTGTCATGTTACTGTACGACGTTGGCAGAGAAAAGGTATCGTCGATATGAAATAGGCATTTTGGCTGCTCTGGATTCAACGCCATCCCAACATAGTCGCGAGCGGTTGGTGTTGGCGGCAATGGCAGGTTCCCCAAAAGTGCATGCAGGAGGCCAATACCACTTCCTCTTACTGCACTTGTGAATGCTATTGGAACAATCTCGGTTAGGTTGCCACTCTCCGAGATCCCCTTGAGTAGGTCTTGGACTTTGGCCGAGTCATCGTCAGGTACTCGGTCTAAGTCCCTCCATATCTTCTGGTCAGGCCGCAGGATTTTGGGTATACGCCCAGCTTCTTTGACAGCCGACAAGATCTTGTTTGTGGTTCTATGCGCGCTTGTCCTGGAAGCGAGATCCATTTTGGTGATGACAACTGCCAAAGGGATACCCAATTTGAGTGATAATGTAAGGTGGGCTTTGACAAGATCAGCTCCCACTGATGTTACCCCCAGAACATCCTGCGTTGAGGATGTTGCCCCATGTCCTTTGGTGGCTGTATCTCCATCATCTACAGCCAAGCACAAGATGATCCAATGAGGTGCCCAGTTCATCAGCCCACGAAGAACTGTCCGGCGATATCTTGGATGGCCAGCAGAGTCAGAAACAAACACTAAGCGACCACCTTCGGAACAGTCGTGTATATCGATCCAAGACTCGATGTTCCCGTGACTGTAGTTGAGAATTGACTGGTCCTTGTATCCGATGAGTTCCTGAGCTATTGAACTGGTAACCCCCGTGGCCACTTCGTGTCTATGTTTGAGCAAGCTAAGTCGACTGTTGCCACGCCCGTTGTCTAGTGTCCCGGTTGATAGGGTCCCCAAAAGACTTGATTTACCTGATGTGGTAGGACCAGTGAAAGTGACTCTCAACTGCGGTGTTGTTGAACTACCACGGCTGGGTACGGCAGCGCTCTCTGTAATAGCCTGCTCATTCTTATGAGAACTGTTAGTTCCATTCTCCTCATCTAGGAAACCAAAGTTGGGCTTGACAAGTGCTTCAGCAACCCAGAGTTTTCCGTTTCTGATGATTTGATGCGGTGAGGGAACAAAAGTGTCGACCAACTCGGTCGACTCAACCCACTCGCAGTCGCCAACAATGACTCTCCGATGAACTTCGACAGAACAACCTAGGCTTGCGGCCATTACTCTCAAAGTTGTGAGACTCTCTTCCATCTCATCTTTGGTGAGGCCAACAAGAGTGCCATCATCAGCGACACCAATCTCATACAAGGCTCCTCTTGATTCCTCCAATCCCGGGACAAGTTTACTCAGCTTCACAGGAGCAGAAAGATCAACGCTGTCATCCGGAAGTCTTGGAATTGCCAGCTCCTTAGAACTGGACGCATGATATGGAGAGGACTGCTGTAGTCTCCACAGGAGCTGAGTAGTCAAGTGCTGGAGCCTCTGTTGACGGGTTTGTTCACGAGCTTGGCTAGACGGTGTGAGGGAGGCGGTTGAGGGCATGTTCAACCGAGCGTGGCGCGATGTTCCGGCAGTGCTCATGCTCTTAAATACCCTCCTAGGTCGGAGGAGTAGGTGAAGCTTATATTCAGTAGGGCCCTCTTGCGGTTCGGCCTGTAGTTTAATGACCCCATACTCGGACAGCAACCCTGGCTGAGGTTCTTGTGCTGGTCGGCGAAGCTCTGTACTCTGAGCGCCTTCATCCTTCCCTGACTCGCTCAGCGGAGTCCAAGGCGAGGAGACCCTTGGAGGATCAGGGTCATAGGTGAATACAGACGCCATTGTCGTGTTAGAGTGGGCGTAGGGTTCTTAAAGAGGTTGAAAGATAAATCCGATAAATAAGTGATACTGAGTAGGGTTCTCAAGATATTGATGACAGCATGTGCCGATATAAGAGCGATAAAAGAGGAGAATATCGAGTATACAGAAAAGGGAAAGCGTAATAAATCCGGAATATCATCTTGTTGGTTACTTGAAGAAGTGTTGTGAGTTGATCCAAGTGTATCGATCACGTCTCTGGGGGGTTGTGTTAGGGCGGTCAGTTGCCAGCTCAGGAGACGAAGGGCATGATTGAGAGGAAAAGGGAGCCTTGGTGGGTTTATGTAGTTTCGGTCGAGTATTACTTTTTCGGCAAGATGAGTGACTGGAACATGAAGGCGTCCGCGCTCTTGAGCTCCAGAAAATTGAAGATAGAAAGTAAATGTGAGGTAAGGTAATGTAGGCTGATAAAGCCTCCCAGTTGGCGAGTCAGAGGTGACGCATCGGCCAAGTGGCCAATCACGAGAGTCTTATGGGAACCTGGGATACCGTGATCGCCTTAATGGTCCCTTTCGTCAGTTCATATTATTGAACGAGCGGCCGGAATACATTTTAGGTTGCCCAGATTAGTAGTCACAGTAACTCTCTTCCTACCATTCTATCCATCCCAAATTCAAATGCCTGCCCCTAGCTTTACAACATTTCATACTAAGCAGCTGATACATGATCTCAGATAATATCTTAATTACCTTAGTTAATCGTAGTTCCATACATATCTGTAAATATACAGAGTACCTTACTTTATCTAGTGTTCGGTACTTGCTGTCTTGGTGGGGCCTGGAGCTGTGGAGTTTGTTACATACTGGTACGGCCAGTGGATTAATACAGTCGGTTATGGGGAATCCATGAGTGCATCTGCACCTACCTTACGGATAGGTACTCATCTCATGGCGAAATACATTGAGATACCTGGGCCATCTCCTTTGCAGTTTCCATTTGTCTAAATCTCCTTTATGACTCCATATTCAGATTGCATGCTCACAAGGTCTATTGTCTGTCGGTGAGTCACCTCCCTGCAGGTTCAACAACCAAATATCCCAATTTCAGCTTCAGATTTAGAGACAATGAGCGGGCCAAGAAGTGAGAGCCTCAGTTCTTTCTACTGAGGAGGGCTTCCCGAGCCGTGAAACAATTAGGTACTCATTCCTGAGCCTTTTCTAGAACATGGAAGATGGAATGAAAATCTGCGGTCATAGGCTAGGCTCCACAGGTGAAACCATGTTGATACAGGAGCTGTCTACCCATCGTCATTGCTCTCCAAACAAAGGTCAGGGTCGCTTTGGCTTCACCGTGAACACCTCCAAAGCTTCATATGTCACTCCAGCTCAAACACGATAGCCTTCCATGCTATTCATCTTGAAACGCGTATTGTGAAAAATCCGACCTGGCTGAATTTGGGTGTGTCTACGGAGTACCTCGAAGGAAATCGAACACGCAGGCGGCGCCATGGCTGACGCATTGAAATGGCTGAGCCACTCTCTCGGGATAGACGGTGATGAGAATCAAAGCCACATTTGCTGGCGACTCTTAAGTACCTGACGCAATGGAATAAACAACCCACTCGGCTCATCGATGTTGCTGCAGGACTGGAATGAAAACACGATGGCGAATGGCTGCTGCTATAAAGAAATGATTAAGGATCCATGGACTTGCATGGGGAGAGACGGGAGGGTCAAATTGCGGCTGCAACACCAGGGGCCTGGGATTAGACTAAAGGGTCCAAGTGCAATGCTCTGGATCGGATGTATTGGATCTCGGGCGCTTGTTGGGCGCCTATTGCATGAAGAGATCATAATGCCTTGCAAATCGAAACCTTCTATCAGTCTAGGCCTGAGAGGCGTGTGCTCCATGCCCGAAACGACGGGAGAATTAAAGGATAAGCACGCCACAAGCATCCATTGACAAAGTATCCAATCCTTTTAGACACAGGTGAGTTTCGACGTTCAAGTGGAGGGGTCAGGGGACACCGCCCAGGCTAAGCCCAGGGTCCGTTCTCCCCAATAAACCACCGGTACCTAAAGTTAGCACTGCAGGGAACCACTATCGGTCCTCTCTTAAGGCAGCACTACCATCCTCTTCTCCTTTCAGCCCTTCCATTACTTCCATAATTCTCTATTTCCTTTCTTGCTGGCACAATTTACCGTGACAGCTCGTTCGCACGCTCAATCGCGTTCCACATCCAACAACTGGTGCCATGAAGAAGTTTGGCTTTGGAAAGAAAGGTGATGATGGTGATGACGCCAACCGCCACGCCCTCTTTGGTCGCAAGAAGTCGTCTCAGTCCAGTACATCTGAGAATCCTTACGCCAAACAAGGCGGAAAGGACCCCTATGCCGACGATGCAAAGTATGCCAACGTAACTCCTTACCAGCAAGCCCGCGCTAGTCTCAACAACGGCCCTGCCGCCCAGGCTCCGAGTTCCTATGGTGCTCCCGCTCCTGCGCAAGGAAGCTCCAACTCTCAGCCTCAGCCTCCGAGCGGATACGGTGCTGACCGATACGGATCCGGCGGTGGCTATGGTGGAAATCGATATGGCGACTCTGCTCCTCAGAACAAATACAACAGCCCCGGCCCAACGGCTGGTGCAAGAGGCCCCGGTGGCTATGGTGGTTTTGGACCCAGCGAGCCTGACACCAACAGAGACAACTTGTTCGCTGGTGCTCAGGAACGCCAGGCCCAGAAGCAACAGCCTACCAACAACGGCCCACAGTCAGGAGCCGATGGCGGCTCGTACGGCGGTTATGGTGAGGAGCGCGAGTTGACCGCTGAGGAGCAAGAAGAAGCTGAATATCAATCTATTCTGGCGGAGAAGCGACAACTTCAGCAGGACAGTGCATCCTCTGTCAACCGATCGGTGCAAATGGCCCGACAGGCCAATGAAGTCGGTCGCGCCACCCTAGCTCGCCTGGGAGCTCAAGGGGAGCGATTGAACAACACGGAAAAGCATCTTGATCTAGCTGCCAACCAGAACAAGATTGCTCAAGACCGGGCAGCCGAACTGAAGACACTCAACGGAAGTATGTTTGCCGTGCATGTCAGCAACCCTTTTACCTCCAAGCAACGCAAGCAAAAGGCGGACGATGAGGTCATGGCACGCCATCGATCTGAACGAGAACAACGAGAAGCCACCCGCCGTGATGGTTTCCAGGCCAACCAGCGCATGGAAGGCAATTTCAGAGATATGAACACCGTGGGCCGGCCACGACAGCAACCTCGCAAGAAGGATTACGGCAAATTTAACCTTGACGACGAGGAGGGAGCGGATGAGCTTGAGGACCAGATCGATGATGGCATCACCGAGCTTGAGGGCCAAGTGTCCATGATGAATATGGTTGGCAGAGCTATTGGCAAGGAGGTTGACTCGCAGAACAAGCAGATCGACCGTATTATGAACAAGGCAAGTAGTGTTCTCAATTCTAAACCAAACATCATTTTGCTGACTTGACACAGAGCGATGCTGTTGACGATGCCACGAGAATGAACCGAGAACGATTGGCCCGTATCAAGTAAAGGGCAATTCATGACACGATGATACATAGCAACTGTGTTGGGATGGGGGACGATGAGCACATTGGGATTTAATATGTCTATTTAGACGTTTCCATTACAGTACTGCAGGTTAAGTCCGGTCTTGGTCCTGATCAATTGTATAAGCCGACTCAAAAGAATCTGGGGTTTGGAGCATTCCAAGAGCATGTATTCGAAAGTCGAATCACTGTTTAATCGTCCAAGAAGACGGATATTGATGTTTGCGGGTTTTGAAACCATGTATCAGGCGTCCAAGGTATTGTATGTCGCCTCTGAATCTTGACTTCGTCGACTTGGACTCTGCGCATTCATTGATATGGAGTATTTAACCAAACGACTCATATTAGCTATATTGTTTAGGGGCAAACACGTAACTTTCTGATGACCTGTGAAATAGAAGTTGAGGGGACCTGACGATTTAGGATTTGGTTATTTAGGCCTTTGATTTTTAATATCCAAACTCAGTTTCCATCATGTACAGCTATACACTAAGCGGCGACTCTCTAGCATATTGCTAGCTCGGAATAAGAAGACCAGGGACATATCAGGCGATGATGTCTAACCCTGACCGAGAGTTTAGGTAAACATGTTGTGGTGTTTGGATTTGATTGTACCCAACGAAAGCAAAGTATATTTGATGATAGATAATTTATTGAGACTTTGCCGAATCAGTCCTTTTCGCAATTTTCTGAGATCTTTCAATTATGAAATACGGCCTAAGAAGCCATCCATGGTTCGAAAACCCAAGGTGATATTTATATGGTAGGGGTAGTACCTACATTAGGTATGTAGTTGGCGTGGTGGAGACAGTGAAGGAGTATGACTAAAACAAGTGGAACATCTTTGGTACTTGATAGATCGCGTCATGTCATATTTATTTTGTCGGGGTTGTTTCGTTAGGTATACTTCTGATCCCAGCGATTGCCTCCTACCTACCTAGCTATCGACATTGGATCCGAGCGAAAATTTCCACCGTCGCCAACTTTTCACCCTGCACCATGGCAACTGAGAATTCTGGCCCTCCTCCGGCGAAAAAGAGGAAAACTAAGAATAAGGCAGACCCAAATGCTATTACGATAGGGGGGAAAACAATTTCCCTCGAAGGGTATCTCACAGCGCCCTCAAAGGCTGTGCCTGTAGCCTCAATATCAGCATCAGACAGCCCAACGGCCCCTACAGCCGCCCCTTCAGCTGCCCCTGTCGCTACCACAGAAGTAAAGAAGCAAAGGCCAGAGCACAAGAAGCCTCCTAGAGGGCGCGATACCAGCGATAGGTCTCGGACTCGGGATGATCCAAAACTGCTCAAGACACGCAAAGAGCTTCCGATATGGCAGTATCGCGAGGACATTCAGAAGGCCCTTCGAAAGTCCGGTAACGATGTGCTCGTGCTAGTGGGTGAGACAGGTTCTGGAAAAAGTACTCAGGTTCCTCAATTTCTCTATCAGGAGCCCTGGTGTAGGCGTCAAAAGATCAAGATCGCCGGCTCAGACGACGAGATTTCAGTGGGTGGCATGGTCGCAATCACGCAGCCTCGACGAGTCGCCGCGACAACTTTGGCTCATCGTGTTTCTCAAGAAGCCGGTACTCCTCTAGGGAAAGGACGACGAGATGGCTTGGTCGGTTACTCGGTTCGATTTGACCACCAGGTCCCGAAGGGATCAAGGATCAAATTCTTGACTGAGGGTATGTTGCTTCAGGAACTTTTGCGGGACCCCAATCTCAGCAGCTACAGCGCTATCGTAGTCGACGAAATTCATGAACGCAGCCTTGATGTTGATCTACTTGTTGGTTTCCTGAAGCAGATTCTTGCAAGCGACTTGTCTGGCCGCGGGGGCGTCCCGCTCAAGGTGGTCATCATGAGTGCGACAGCAGATGTGGAGGGCATTCAAGAGTTCTTCAAGGATGTGCGACCAAACATCGAGGGCGAGAGCACACTGCAGGTTCTTAAGATCAAGGGACGACAGTACCCTGTCACAGTTCACCATGAACCGCGACCTGTACCCGACATCCAGGACGCCCTTCTCAAGACGATATACAAGATACACTTGCAAGAGCAGCTCCCGGGAGATATCCTTGCTTTTCTGACTGGCCAGGAAGAGATTGAAGCTGCCCAAAAGCTGATTGAGGAATATGCAGAAACTCTTGCCTCTAACGTTCCCAAGATCAAGGTGTTCCCTTTGTATGGTCAACTCTCGATGGACGCGCAGCGCGAGGCCTTCTTACCTGTCAAGACTCCTTTTACGCGTAAGATCGTGCTGGCGACAAATATTGCTGAAACATCAGTCACTGTTCCCGGAGTCAGATATGTGGTGGATTGTGGTAAAGCAAAAGTGAAGCAATACCGAGCACGTCTGGGCATGGAATCTCTTCTCGCGAAACCGATCTCGAAATCTTCCGCTGTGCAACGAACTGGTCGAGCAGGCCGCGAGGGACCCGGAAAGTGCTTTAGATTATACCCAGAATCAGCCTTCAAGACACTGCAAGATTCCGATCTTCCCGAGATTCTTCGAAACGACGTCTTGGGCGCAGTTCTGACCATGAAGACACGAGGAATCCAGGATGTCCTTGCTTTTCCTCTCATGGATCCCCCAGAGACAGAAGCAATCGAGAAAGCTCTCATTCACTTGCATTTCCTTGGTGCTCTCAATGATGACGGCACTATCACGAGGGCTGGTGAAATAATGGCCCGCTTTCCTATTTCTGCGCCTTTGGGGGCTGTTTTGCTTGCTGCTGCGGATCCCGAGTTTGATTGTGTGGTCGAGGTGATCGACATAATTTCCTGTATCACATCCGGAGAGGATATATTCCTGAGTATCCAGTCTGAGCAGGCCCAAGAAGAGGTGGAAACCTTCAGAAAGGAGCTCCAACGCCGTGAGGGAGACATCATCACATATCTTACCACCATCCAACAATACACCGCGGAGAACGCAGACAGAGTGAATTGGTGCAAGCAACGAAAGATCAACATGAGAAACATGAAACAAGCTCTGAACATTCGAAGGCAGCTTCGGGGTATGTGTCTCAAGGAGAAGCTCCTGGATGAGGCTCCACCGGCTGATCCCCAACCATTCGTGCCCATCTCTCCAGAACGTGCTGAGCAAGTCCTCAAGTGTTTCTTGAGGGGCTTCGCTCTGAAAACTGCCATGCTGGCTCCCGACGGCAGCTTTGTCACGATCCAAGGCAAACACGTCGTTGCCATCCATCCTGCCAGCGTATTACATGGGCAGAAGAAAGAATCCATCATGTTCCTCGAGCACGTCTACACGAATAAGAATTATGCCAAGAAGGTCAGCGCCATCCAAGCTACATGGATTGTTGAAGCAATGGGAGGCAGGTAGATATTTAGTGGTGTTATTTGTTTAGTAAAGGCATGCTTGTAGTTAATACATTGGAAAAGGTTTTGTCTATATAGTGTACAAACTTTTGAAGATTATCCGTACACGTTCAAGTCAGTAACATGAGCAAAATGTTGAGTTATACCTTATCCTCCGTTATTTGACCATAAATTCTTCGGTCCTGGTCTGTCTACATAGACCATGTCTATGACTCTTGCTCGCCACCTTCTTTGCTCCGGTTTTGAATGGCCTGCATCAACTCGTATAGTTGGTGTATTTGTTCATCTGCTACATGTTAAATTCAACTATTCGTGTACTGATCATTCTTACTTACCGCTCATCTTTGAGAGCTTCTGCTCATCTAACTTATCATCCACCCACTGATCGCCTTCAATCTTTTGCGCATACATTTGCCACTCTGTTAGGAAACCAATCTTGGAACTGCTTAGCATGGTGTTTTTGCTAGGTCTTTTGCAAGAAACATACCAGATGAGCTGGGTTATCCACCTTTCTGTGCGCTCTGAACTCAGCTTTGATGTACTCATCTCCAAGAACTCTCATCTCAGCTGGCAAATGCTTGCGATGGGCACGGAGGAGTCGACGGTATAAAGGAATAGGAGGAAGAAGGGCAGTAGGGTTGGGCTTAAGGCCTCGTTGTGTGTTTGCGGCTGATGCCAGTCTCAACAGAGATGAACGCATATTGAATGAATTCTTCAAAGGCCTATAGGCGATCCCGTGCTATTTTCATATAGAAACAAGAACTCGCTCGCTGTGTTCTTGGCTGGTAAAGACGAGTCGTTGAGAATGATATCGGACAGAATTGCGGGAGTCGAGATTCTCAAGCATACCTAAGCAAGTACACTACCACCCACTATCTGCCTCTACTGCCCCACTACACAGTGCACACACTTACAGCTTTTTATCTGTACCTACCAAAGTCTCAAAGGCTCTTTGAGTGGTGAACAAAAGCTCCTTTCACAATGTCGTTTTCATTCGGTTTCGCCGGTGACGATATCTCTGATGATGAGCAGACTCCATCTGTCGTCAAGCCCACGACTGCTGCTGCAGCCACTACCAGCGCCTTTCCGGTCCCAGGAAAGCCTCAGCTCCCACCAGCTGTTCACCAACTCTCTGATTTGCTTGCTCAACTACCGTCAAAGATCGCGTATAGCCTTCTAGATGTGACGCTCGATAATGGAACTGCTATCCAGCTACCGCGAAGAGAGTTATGGGACGTGAGGGTGCAGCTGATGGCCGAGGAGGAAGATGTTGCTGGCGCTCAGTCTGAAGGCTTGGGAAGCCATGATGTGAAAACGGGTGTTTACGAGGGCGGTTTTAAGAGCTGGGAGAGCAGTGTCGATTTAGTTAAGGTACTGGCAGCGAATAACGTCACCTCAGCATTGGGACAAAAGGGGCTTCGAGTCATGGAGGTACGTGAAATAAATGATACTTATAACATGATATATCTAACTCTAGACCAACAGCTTGGATGCGGTACAGCTCTACCATCTTTGGCAGTCTTCCAATGGGCCATGGCCTCAACATCTGAAAACAAGCCTCTGTCTCTCATCATGGCGGACTATAACCCTTCAGTTCTTCAGCTCGTCACTTTGCCCAACTTTATCCTTTCATGGGCCCTTAATAACCCCCAGATACCTGCTCTCCAACAAGCTTTCTCAATTGAGGGCGAGGTTGAGCTAGGCCCTGATGTTCTCGCCGCCTTCGAACAATCACTCAAGGAAGCGAACGTCACTCTCTCGTTTGTGTCTGGCGCTTGGTCACAGGAGTTCGTCGATCTCATATACGCTCTGCCTTCAAGTCATGGTCATGAAAGGAGCACGCTGCTCCTCGGTGCAGAAACAATTTACTCTCCATTTGCCCTCCAGGCCTTTCTCGAGACCCTCTTCTTAATACTGGAAAGGGAGAAGAAGACCGATAGAAGCCAAGCAGCTGCTCTTGTAGGAGCAAAACGCCTATACTTTGGGGTTGGTGGTTCACTGGATGACTTTATTGACAAAGCACGTCAGAAAGGAGCTCGAGTGGAACAGCTCAGAGAAGAGGTAGAGGGGGTCCGAAGAGGGGTTGTTCAGTGCGTTCTTGGACCGACATAGGCATATTGAATCCCAAGTATATCGTCAATTCCCGAGAGGATTAAGCAATGCGTGCATCTTCGGCTTCTGCGTTCGAGGACCAGAAACTGTACTGCTCAAAGCAACATGGGTATATTATATGCCTTTCCTAAACGCCACCTTTAATCGAACTGCTTTCCTTAACAAGTCCTGAGCACCTTAGTTGGGTGTGGTACGTAAAGCTCAGTGGTTTCAGGGCCTTCCTACTTGCCCTTCTTTTGTAGCTTTTCTCTACACTTAGGGCAGTACCATGTCCCGTTGGGCTCGCTCTTGAGATCGACGCATGACCAGTGAAACCACTCATACGGACAATTGTCGTTGTCGCACGCGACCATGTCCCCGTAGCTCACGTTATGGCAAAGGCAATACTTCTTGTCGTCGCCAGCCTCTTCATCGTCATCGTCAGCATCTCCTATAATATCATCTCCGTCAACATCCTTACCATCGGCCACGGGCGTACTTCTTGATCGACCGTCGGCACCATCTTCGTCCTCTCCACTGCCGCTGTCGACGTCCGAAAGTTCACTGTCATTCGTTGGCGCAGGCGAGTTTCGATTCGAGGCTTTCTTAACCCGAGAAAGATTCGACTTGTTGGTAGACTTCTTCCGTATTCCACCTGTTGGCGTACCTCGACGGCCGCTCAATGGTCCTGTTGACTTTACAGACCCGGTTCTTGGGCCTGCACTACCTGCCCTCGCAAGACCAGACCCTCCAACGGCACCACCCTTAGGGGTGCCGGGTCCAAGTGATGAGTGTCTTGCCAAACCGCTGGATGTAGTTGGTATAGTCCCCAAAGCAGGGTTCACCCGAGCAACGCGCTTTGTGGCGGGTCCTGCAGAGCCTTCTCTTTGTCGATTCAAGATCATGCTGGCTGCAGGTGTTGCCGGAGCAGACGCCGCGTGCTGCTGAGACTGTGCGTGACGAACATTGGGGTGGTTGGGAAGCCGAGCAAGTGCGGGATTGGAAGAGGTTTGCGCAGCGGCAAGAGGAGTCGAGGGACCAGCTGCAGTCGTCATATGACTTGCTGGGTTTATGGCCCGGATCGAAGGGGCAGTATGATTTGCAGCGCTCGGTCGAAGTAGCGAGGGAACTTCGTCAGGATCGGTAAAGCCAGGTTCGGCTCGGTCGTAAAGCAACTTGATTTGGCTGTCCAGGTTTTTGAGATGCTTGTCTACTATGATCTGCATCTTCTGGCACAATGCGATCTTTTCTTTCGATAGTTGGTCGGCTTGCGCAAAACTGTCGCGGACCTGTTTTCGAAGAAGGTCTTCCTTGGGGTTTGGCTCATGGCTTCCGTTTGTCTTGATCCATTTCTGTATCTTCCCGTCTCGGTCCTCGATCGTACGTAAGCACTCGGAGTATTGACGATCTTTATCGGCAACCTCTTCTTGTATGAAACGGATCTCTTCGGGAAGGTTTTGGACGCGGTTAATCCAGTCGTCGAGGATCAAGCCAGGGTCGAGGGCTTCGGCTTGAGGCATCCTCTTGACGAAGTCGATAGACAAGTCGTCTCTAGGCATGATTGTTAACGATAAGAAGGTCGAGCAATACTAGCTAAGAGAAAAATGCGATAACGTCAAAGCCTGATGCCCGAGACCCGTGTGACAGTGTAAACGAATGCGCATCGATGTGTGGCGAGAGCAGCATAGATGGAAGATGGAAGGAAAGAAGAAGAAAAAGATTGATGATAATGCAGATGAAAAAGTATTGATGTGATGATGGCTGGTTGGCTTGATGTAGACAAGACAGGAAAAGGGCGAGGGTCTAGAAAATCAAAGTGGTCCCATAGCCTGACGGATACGAGTCCCGAAGCCAAATGGTAGATGAAATGGCAGGGCAGTAAATGGCTGTTACCAGCAACCTGCGAGGCGAAGGCGAAGGCGAAGACAAAGGTAAAGGCAAAAAGCAAAGGCAATGCTTTGGGTCAAACTCAAGCAAGTCCAAAGAAGAACGCGGAGTGCAACTCGACATGAATGACTCGGGCTCGGCTCACCTCGATACCCACTTGCTCGCTTGTCCTTTCTTTTTGACTTGAGAGTAGTGGAAGTCGCGGTGCTCTGCTCTGCTCTGCCGGAATCAAAGGCAGCAGCCGCGAATGTGTTCTCTTGGGGGTGCTCTATTTGAGAAGGATGGGCATGGAGGCAGAATTAGGATGTATGAAGGGAAAAGGTGGAGGCGTTTCTGGTGTAAGTTTTGATAGTTGGGGAACCTCCGGAGTACTAAGGCAGCCTGTTCCGCAGGTTGTTTCTCACAGCCACACAGGTACTAAAGGGCAGGTATCGAAGCCACAGCTCAAATTCGCCTGTGCTATGACCGTTCTGGCATAGACCAATATGCACTAATAAGAGATAGAAGCTGCACGTTGGTTCCTGCCGGTGACTTTCCCTACCTACTAAGGTAAGGTACCTACCAAGTATTTTGAAGTCGCTTGTGTCCTCTAAGCTCACCCGGAGCCCCAGTAGCTGCACTGAAAGGAACTTGACTATACTTCCCCCAGACCGAAGTGACCATTCACAACCTGAGGTAACAGTGGGGCCTCCCGCGCAATTGCCAACCGCTTGCATTTGTGCATTTTCGACTCTTGAGATCTGGAGCTATCTATTTCACCAACTACATTAACCATACCAGAATTTCAACCACCCAAATTTGTGTCAGAATTCATCACTTGAAGAGCTTTGCAGCCGTCTCATACTATCCATCTGTTGTGTTATCGGTATTTTACAGCTACACTATCATCATTATTTGGCATCAGATACCGGCAGCGACTTATTCAAGCCACTCTTCGTCTGGACTACTGGTTGATACATCGCACACTCGTACCAGCCAAAGCACCTCTTTTCTTGTACTCCGACGATGGACATAGACTCCTATAGGTACCGGGTGCCTAAACCCAACTACCTTCCGCATATTGCAGACGAGGATCGTGATAACTCGGTCGTTGAGGAGTTCTCCAATCAGCCACTAGGGCTGGCTAGTGAGATGGACAATGCTAAATTCTACAACAAGTGCAAGCGTCTGGCTGAAGAGTCTGGTATCACAAAACCCAAGGGTTACAACGTTTCCTTCCACTGCAACCCGGACATTGAGAAGCATCATTTTGGAGTCACTCATCCCATGAAACCGTGGCGATTAACCCTGTCCAAGAGTCTCATCTACTCTTACGGAATGTCATTCGCGATGGATAACTACATCTCCAGAGCCGCCACATATGAGGAGCTTGCAGAATTTCATTCTTCTGACTATCTAGATTTCCTTGGTACTGTCCTTCCTGAGCCAGTACCTCGGGATCTCGAGAACCAAGGGGTTGACCTCAAGTTCAACCTTGGTGGTTCTGATTGTCCCCTCTTTGATGGCCTCTTCAACTACTGTTCGTTATCAGCCGGTGGATCTCTGGACGCGGCCAGGAAGATTTGCTCTAAGCAGTCTGATATCGCCATTTCCTGGGGTGGCGGTCTTCATCATGCCAAGAGGTCTGAAGCGTCTGGATTTTGTTATATCAACGACATCGTGATCGCCATTCTTGAACTCCTTCGATACTACCCGCGAGTATTATACATCGACATCGATGTGCACCATGGAGACGGTGTTGAAGAAGCCTTCTTTTCAACGGACAGAGTCATGACAGTCTCTTTTCACAAATATGACCCGAATAACTTCTTCCCGGGGACTGGTGCCCTCGATGACAACGGCCCTAAGAGCGAGCATAATCCGGGTGCTCACCATGCTTTCAACGTACCATTGAACGACGGTATCACTGATGAGCAATACGATCATTTATTTAACACTGTCATTGGCAAGATTGTGGAGAAATTTCGACCAGGTGCAATCGCTTTGCAATGCGGTGCGGATTCTTTGGCCGGCGATCGTCTGGGCCGCTTCAACCTCCAAGTTCAGGGCCATGGTGCCTGTGTCAAGTTCTGCAAAGAAATGGGCATCCCCATGATCCTCTTTGGAGGCGGCGGCTACACTCCCAGGAACGTGGCGAGGGCATGGACTTACGAGACGAGTATTGCTATCAATGCTCAAGACAAGATCAACCCCATTCTTCCAGAGCATGCCCCATGGCGTGATCATTTCCGGCAGGATACCCTCTTCCCTACTCTGGAACAAATCTTGGGCGAGCCACGAGTGAATCGGAACCCCCCGAAGCGATTACAGGAGATTGTTCAACATGTTACAGAACAGCTCCGTTTTGTGGAAGCAGCACCAAGTGTTCAGCTCCAGACAATACCGCCAGATCTTGGTGCCATCAGGGATGATGTTGAGGAACGTCTGAAGGAGGAAAACGAAGAGAGACGCGACGAGGTTCGGAAAGCCCGGGAAGCTGCAATCGGGACCGCCATGCAGCTTTGAATCACGAAGTACTTCTCAACGTCACAATGTTAATAGTACCGTGTATCGTCACAGTGATTCTAGGGCCACTTTCGTTTCTCCTAGAAAGCTCGAGCCAGGTTCGGAACATAATATTAACTCCGGAGTACAGAGTAAGCTTATTTGAGCTCACCGAGGCTGAGCTGAAAAGATTACCTGAACGCCTTGTCTGTAAAGGATCATCACCGACAAGGCCATTTCAAACAAGGATGTAGTTAATCTCCTGCTGGAGAGGGTTTCGCTCTTGACCCACTATTCCACCTCTGGTGTTACCATATTAGCCATATTCAGCACCTTTGGAACTTCCGTCCCTTGTTATTTATGACTATTGAATAAGCCATTAGAAAATCATGCCCAGAAGACGGCTGTGTCAAAGCATGATGGTTCGGTTTTTTGTTGCATCCTGTTCCACAGAATCCTTTCGTATCCATCTCACCAGCTCACCCGTTGAGCACGAGGCAAGGTGCCAAGGTATGATATGATATTGATGACAGCGAGTGGAATAGCAGTATAGTCAAGTTAGGGTATAATATAGAGCTTGATTATTCTGCAAATTTTTACATTACGGAGGTGTATGTCACGCCGGGACTTCTTCAACTCATCAAAGTCCACATACATTTCCTAATTCAAGAATTCGTCTCGAACTGGTCATTCCAATACCTCCCCAGGACTTTTGCAGCAATATCTTCCTTTGTTCAACACTTATTTTTCTCTTCTTGAAATACGAGATTGGTAGCCATGGTTGCTTACAATCGAATTGCCCTTACTGTTCTGGCTGCTGGCGGCTCTGTAAGCGCTCGTCGTAAAGACGAATGTCGGGTTGCTAACCATGTCAAGGCCGTAGAGGCAAAGCCTGCTACCGCAGCTTCTTCAGCCTTATTTGAGCTCTCCGACTTTAAACCCGGCGTAGAATGGGAAATTGTCCTACACCAGCCTATCAAGCACGATACCGTTGCCGATCTGATCCCGTCCGAAGCCAAAGTCTGGGACATTGACATGGGACATGGCCGCGATTATCCAGAGATGATTCCCCTGCTCAAGGTAATGCGTGGTTGTTCCAAGTCCAAATAACATGGCAGTATACTGAAATATTCATGCAGGGTGCTGGAAAGTTTGTGATCTGCTACTTCAACGCCGGAGCTCTTCAGTCATGGGACAAGGATATCAAACAGTTTCCCAAGGCCGTTATTGGTCATTCCTTGGCCTATCCTTATGACAGTGAGGAGTGGTATCTCGACATCCGTGACTCAACTGTGCTCGAGCTTCAGAAAGCACGCCTTGACGTTGCTGCAAAGATTGGGTGCGATGCAGTGGACCCTGACAATGTCGACGCTTGGCAGCAGGATGGCGAGGACCCTACAGGTTTCAAACTGAAGCCATCCGACTACACCAAATACCTCAAGAATCTTGCAGAATACGCCCACTCAATCAAGACCAAGGATGGTAACCGTCTTCTCGTGGGCCAAAAGAATGCACCTGAAATTGCGGATGACCTTGTCTCAACCCTTGACTTCGCTGTTCTCGAGTCTTGCCGCGGCACTACGGATCCTGTCGAGGAGAACTGGCCATTCTGTGAGGACTTCCAAACATACATCGACGCTGGCAAGCCTGTACTCCAGATTGAGTATCCTCCCTCTGTTGAGAAAACCGGTAAGCTCAGTTCGTCCGACAATACCTACTACTGCACCTCCAAGGACGAGGATAAGGGTTTCAGCAAAATCTTGAAGTGGGCTTCTGCTCAACTTGACGGCTGGGGTCAGTTCTGTGGCGATGATCCTTTCCGCACTCCTGTCATCAATGAGTAGGGCTATTAGTGAACAAGAATGGCTTAATATTCATACACATTAGACTATTGTGCTCTGTCTGTATACTTGGAGTGGTGCAATACTGCTCCATGAAGCCCACCGCCACTCCCAAGCTGACTCCCATGGACGTCGGGCTCTAGACTTCTATTCTTTATATACCGTATTGGCTTATTAAATCATTCTTTGGCCCATTCTGGTGATTTTCTTCACATGTTCAAGCAGCCGGTTCTGAGTAGTCATCCGACATCATTTGCGTGCTTGTAGTCTTGGGGCGTCAACCTCCGCCCACCAGCGTTCCCATATTTTCACGTATCTCTCTCTTTCTCTGAAAAGCCAGCTATGAGCACGGGGACTTCCTCATGATGGATTTTCATCTAACATACAGAGTGACACTGGCTACTCTGTGTGCCAAGGAAGAGAAGTTGTACAACCTGACGAACCAGCAGTAGCCGTATAGCTGTGTCACAAGTCAACGCGTGAGAATGATCTATTTTCCATCAGCTTTTGCGAAAGCATCCCAGACAGTGGATCTCGATCTGGCAGCCTCCCACCCACTCATGCTCCATTGCCAGTATATCGTGGAAAGTAGAGACCATAGAATCCCTTTTGTTACTCACCATCCTCAGATTTCTGGCCAGTGACTCGCATGCAACAGAAAACATCAGAATGAAGGGCCTTATATCAGTGGCAGAAGTTGTTCTATGTTTAGGTAAACAAGCATCACGCTTCTTTGGTGTATTTCTTCCCACATCAGGGCTATACATATAATCCTTACTGAAAATGTCGCTACCAACTACTTTTTTGCAGCCCTTTATTGATAGTTGCGTCCAAGCACGGTGATTATGATCTCTAGTTCTAGGTACACTTTTGGAAGATGGCGATCTTCAAATACAATATTTGAACCTACAAGGCCCCCTTTTTTGCACTATCCTGGGGAACGCTTTTCTGAGGCAGGAATGTGCAATAGTAGTTAATGGTTAACCAATACTCAGCATAGTGAAAGTAAAAGTGAGTGTAGTCAAGAAATTGTCGGCACATCACTGGGCAATGCCAGCTCTGGCTTTCTGGTGCATATTTCGAAGTTGAGCTGCCACAAACACCACAAGTGCAACACCAATGACAAGACCTATGACAAGAAGCATAATATCAACGGGCACTGGGTTACCGTTGAAGGTCTCGTGGAACAAAACATCCAGGCCAGACTGTGAGAAGTTTAACAAGCCCGAGAGGCAGATAATGAGGCCATACACAGTTCCAAAGGTTCGGAACCCAAACACCTTTGCACTGTAGTCTGATACAGCAGTGTAATAAAATGGACGGTACAAGACAAAGAGGACAATACCAGTGTATGCTGCCCACTCAAAGGGTAGGACACCCAAGATACCAATGAGCGTGCCACATGCAACGAGTGTCGATAGCACAAGAACAGTGCTGACATGGTCAAGCGCTGTTCCGATGAAAGGAATCGCAAATATTCCACCTGCTGGCAAGGCTACATCGAAGAAAGTATTGATCCTTACAGCACGATCGTGGTCTCCGAATATGGCTTCGTACTGCGGTCGAATGGTCGCGACGAAGAAGTTGATGCGTGTCATTTGAACGACAGTGAAAAGGCAGACGAGGATGAACCAAGGAGAGCGGATTTGATCTACCACAGTGCGGTCGTGGAGGACTCCCCAGACACCTGAGGCGACATGCTGTCTCTCCTTGGCTTCAACTTGATCATCACCCTTGGACGAACCTAGGAGGTTCTCGATATCATGTACCACAGCTTCGCGCCTTTCCCTCTCTTCACGACGCTCATCGCGGAGCAGAGCTGTATGCTCGTCAATCTCCTGTTGCGTGCTCGATGTGGAGTGCACAACAATGTTTTCATCCGCTTCAGCAGCCTGGTCGACAAGCTCGCCGACAGTCTTGTAAGACTGTCCAGGCATGACAACAATTTGACTGATGAATATCACAGCAGGGACAATCAAGTAGACGAGGAAGAACTTGCGAAGGGTGAAGCTACCGTCTGTGGCATTGTAGATCAGGCGATAAATGAGAAACAATGCACTCGAAGAGTCGAAAGCGCCGGTTAAGAGCGCGAGAATGAGACCTGAGTGTCGCGGGAAGGCATTGGAGAGCTGAAATGACGAGATGTATGTGAATGGACCACCGAGGGCGAGGAACAAGTATCCGGGGAGAAGACCATCGAAAGGTAGGGATCCGGCATATGCCATAAGTAATGTGCCTATCGTTAGGAAGAGACACCCAAGCAAGCCACATACACGAGGACCAAAATGGTCGAGAATTGCGCCAACAGGAAGGGCTGCAACGTTTGTCCCAACAGCAGCGACTGTGAACATCAGGTTGAGCCTGATTTCGACGCATGTGTCCTGAGGATCATCAGAGATAGCGTTTGTATCAATGGTTGGGCTTCGATAGTGGCTGAGCTTGCATACATCAGAATATGCACCCTCAAGCTTTAGGACTGGCTTGATGGCAGCGTAGCCAAAGACTAATAAACAGTGTTAGCAACTTTACCATGGATGGCAAGGCTTTGATAAGAGACTTGCCTATGCCCGCAGCGAAGAGACAGTGTACGACCGCGGCACCAATCTGGACTAGATTCACCTGTTAGTATAGGTTGCTTATCTACACATCCAATCCATTGATAAGTGAAAACTCACGCAATCGCTTCCACTGAGGAACCTCAAATGCCCCAACAGTTTGAGCATGTTGCTCATCTGGCCTCAACGAAGCCGTTTCGAAGTCCTGAGGAACAGGGTTGAAAGTCAAGCGTCGGACGCGCAAACTCGCATCACTCCCTCTCCTCTCAATCGAAGCGCCATGACCGGGCGGAGCGGTCAACGTCTCGATGCTTTGAACACGGTTCAGCGACATGCTCGGTGTGCCGAAGTTTGAAAGAACCGGAAGTGAGTGAGGTGGGAGAGTCTGACTGCTGTCACTTATAATGGACAGGCCGTCTGAGATAAGGTAGGTATTTAAATAAACGGGCTCCGGGTAAAACATACAACTAATGTGGAGTCCATGACGATGAAAGCATGGGATCTGGATGCGCCACTAGAAGGCAACCTGCAGTAATGCGCCTCTAGCGGTAATAGTTAGTTGTGTTTTTATCTTTATCAATGTCCAGTCTCAAAATATGACTGGTTTTGTCACTAAGCAGATACAACCCTGGGCTGCAGCCAAGCCAACGTCCTCATACATACTTACATACTGGATGTCAACCTCCACCGTTACAGTTGTCGTTTTGCTGTTGCGCGCAGCGACTTGTACTCTCAACGGTATTCTCGGAAAGTGTCTAGGCAACACCAGTTGGCCAGAAATAACAGCTTACTACTGAGTATTAGAGGCCTGTCAAGATGTATCACTACCCCTCCGTGATCTCATATGACGCACGGAGCGGCACACGAGTAGACGCATCCATAACCAGGATTGGTTCCGATCAAGGGTCACATGCAGCAACATGCTAGATTGTGGTTGGTAGAGGTTCGAACAAGGTGTTGAACGCATGTGGCGTCTGGGGAACAGGACGTTCCCTAACTTAGACCATCACGGAACGGGACTATTCTATCCCGTCCAACGACCACTCATTCATTCATCGAACATGTCGATGAAAGAGCAGTCTGTCACCTCACAATTTCTGGGGGAAAGCGGGGGGGCTACCAAAGAATGCAAAATCGTACTTTACAAGACACTATACACTATCCAAATCGCAGACATTACATAGACAAGCTAAGCTCAAAGAGAGGGCATTTCTATTCCAGGACCCAACGACGTTGACCACTTGATCTCATTGCTGTCCGAAAAGATTCTTCCATCGCCATCTCTTCGGTTAGGGGTATAAAACACCTTGAGGGCTCCTCCCAGTGCAAAATTGGCAATCGCTGGCTGCATTCGTCTGTCGCCAAACAATGGCTCAGGGCATGATCGTTCCGTGAGGAGTCCAATGTAAGAAACAGGCCAAAATGCAATATATGGAGTACTTGCTGACATAAGAAAATAAAGTAAAACAAATACTGTTAGAAAAGGACGCCGAGAACAAGACAAGCCAGGAGATCGGCTGTCACAACATTCTTAGGTCCTTACTCATCCAGCGTATCCAAGAGTTTCAATCCGGCTCAAGAAATGGGAGGAAGCCTGCTCATGCCAGCCGTCGCGCACCTCATCGATATAATCAACTCAGGCCCAACAGCTTGCGCTCGTCCGTGGCCCGCGGCCGAAAGGTCCCAAGCTCTGTCACCCAGAATATTGACAAGAAGTTCCAAAAAACGCACATCCTACTTGACCTCGTCAAGTAACATTCTTTTAATAGTATCGGACAGTAATCTTTTGGCCCTCAGCGGCAGCAGTCTAGAAAAGAACGTTAGTGTTTCGCTAATACCACAGGGACAATGATAACTTACGGTGCAGCCAGTTCCCTCGCTCCACTGGCCATTGACGTAGGAGCATTTCTTGTTGCCACCCTTGATCTCAATGTTGAAGTCAAGGAGGGCAGTGCTGGTTGGCGAGTTCTGGAAAATGGAGACAAAGGTCATGCCATTCTTCATGCCAACGCCGAGAACAACTGGTGCCCAGTTACCGGCATCCTTGCCGGTAGAGCTGTCCCAAACACAAGCCTGCTCGACAGTGTAGCCCTTCTTGTTGACATAATATTGGGCTGAGGTGCCTACATTGTCCCAGACATAGTACTTGTCCTGGTCGGGGTTGCAGACAGCGACGCTACTACCAGGCTCAGCAACAGCAGGGATGACCATGTTCTCAGTTCCGGGGTAGTCAGTTCGGCAAGTCGCAACCTGCTCGTCGAGGTCATTTTGAATAGTGACACCGCCGACACCAGGTTCGCAAAGAGTGTCGTAACCATCACGTGTCAGTTCGAGCTTGCCGTCCTTGTTGCAGTAGAGTCCACCAATAGATTCACGCTCGGAGCCTTGAGCGGAGGGCCACTGAGTCTTCTGGTAGCCAACGGGGCAAGCGTAGGAGCACATAGCACCGGCCTTGCAACCGTCGCCAGAGATAGCAGTGTCAATCTGATAGATCAGCTTGGACACGGAGCTGTAGTCAGGGCAGTACTGAATACCAGACCAGCCACCAAGGTTCAGCCAGTCGAGGGCAACAGCACCATACTCTGAGGGGAACTCGCTGCAGTCGATAGTACCGCTCTCAAACTTCTTGTCAACACCAGTGGCGCCGCTGGAGCCACTGTAGCTGGAGCTGGAGCTGGAACCACTTGACTTGGGCTTGGAGGCCTTAGATTGAGTGGCGGCTGGGGCCGAGTAGACAGCCGTAGTAGCCGCAGCAGTCTTGGACTCGTAGAATTGAGCGCCCACCTCCTTCTTGGGCTGAGAAACCTTGGCGGGCTGAGCAGCACTGGTGGCAGGAGCTGCGGGTGCATCGTAGGTAGGATTAGACTCGCCAACAATGACGAGGCTACCACCATCGAGACCAGCCTTGGCGGCCTGGATGTCGATCTCCTCTCCACCGAGCTCATAGACGGTCTCGGTGGCGGCGACAACGTACTCCGTGATAACATCAGGGTCACGCTTCTCGACCTTGGAGCCAGCGTGGCGGCGGGCGTGCATGTGCTGGTGCTGGTGATGCTGGGCGGTAGCACCGGCGGCGAGCGTGGCCGCAAGGGTGTAAGTGATGAGGTTCTTCATGGTAACGGTTCAACCTATATATCTAGTTCAAACTTGTGATTAGCCTTCAACCTTTTCCCGTTGCTTTGAGACGATTCCACGGTGCATGTTCGTGAAGGAGAGCCGATGAGACATGTGAGTTTGCGCGGTGCACCATCATTTGCGCATGTCTAGACATGCAAAGCGCCCTGTCGTTCAGTTTGCTGTTGCTTTAGTCGATGAGGCGTCAGGTAGTTCATCTGTCCTAGCTCATGTTGCTTTCCCTTCCCAGCATAATTCATGTTGCGACTCGATCATCGCACATTGCCCGTTTCCACCATTGCTTTCCCTCGGCTTGCCCGTCATAGTTTTTTGAGTTTCGCAGCCGACAGTCGTTGTGTTTGTGGTGGTGGTTGTTGCTGCTGCTTGAATCGGTATGCCTTGAAACTCATCTCTGCCACATCGGCCTCCTCTCCAATCGCCACTATTCCGCTTCTTTGCGCATCGACTAACCTTTTATTGTCTTTTAAAGAATGTTGTGTTTTTGAAAGTATAATCCAATCCCCTCGACTAAGTGAGCGACTGCTGTAAAAGCGAACGTGATGAGGCAAGAGGCCGGGGAAAACAAAAAACAGTTTGATAAATGAGTGTGGGAGAGAGTAAGTAAAGATGAAACTCTCAGTTGGCAAGGAAGGAGCACACGAGGAAAGCAAGAGGAACAAAGCGCCTGGGGTTGACGGAGACGAAAGGGGATAAGAATGAAAAGAGGTCCAGCGTCTTGCCCAGGATTGGGGAGGGACCAGGGAC
>NW_023501202.1:0-4636 GCF_013396195.1 Fusarium tjaetaba
TATATAGCAGCCTCAGTGTTTTGAATCGAATCTAGCGTCGGACCGCTATTTCGTCCAGAGATCTCTTATGCCATGGTCTTTACCAAAGACATATGTCTATTACTTGATAATTATCAGCTCAGTACGAAGTAATTGGCTGCTTGTAGGGTGCAGTTCCGGTGCAGACTATCTCAGGATCTGTATCCATCTCACCTCAGTTGATGATCAGGCACGAAGCTGAAGAAATTGAACGTAGGTGACTACCTCAATCAATTGCTGACACGAAGGACTCATATGTCAATATAAATGTACTGAGTTTGGGCCGGCGTTTGCTGAATGCCGGTGTTGCGGGGTAGATTGGGCTCGGAGTAGTGGTCGAGCTAGAGGCGGTCGTGTCTATCACCGTGGTCTGCCGCGTGACTCGCTGTTTATTCTTTGATGAAGTTGATGCCAGATAGAGTCAAAAATGAGTAGAAATCATTTTCAAATAGATCCAACAAAATTTGAGATAGAAATACTAGAGAGCAGGGGCACAGAAACTTTAAGATGCCTGGATCGAAGAGAACTGACTTGTCCATGAGAACGGGACTCGACTCCACATCCCGATCGCTTCACGGCCATGAGGGGCCGAGTAGCCCGTAGCTCACGGTTGTTTGACCCCGCAATACCCTCCGGGCTTCCTATTATTTAAGAAGACGAATAGCCATGTTGGATTTACAAATGCATTCGCCCTCGAAAGCCTAGGCTTAGAATTTATAAGTAGCCTCGGTTTCCTCCCTTGTCATCTTTCCTGCTTATCGCCATGAGCGGCTTATTTGACAAGATTCAGGGCTTCTCTCGAGAAGCTCTCCTCGCAGTGCTCTCACTATCGCTATGTCTGCTTTATCTGTCAATTAAAGTCAGTTATCGTATCTCTGCTGGCATCACCGTCTAATCGACAGTTTTGCAGTTCATCGGTCGTTTACTCTTCAGTCCCCTTCGACATGTCCCCGGACCATCCGCTACGAAGCTCACTGGAGCGGCGGTTTGGTTGAGTACCATACAAGGCCGCCGCGCTTACGTACGTGCATCTTCGGCAATCCCCTTCGAGCTTATACTGATAGCAGAACCGAAATGTAGAAGCTGGAGGAATTACACAAGAAGTACGGTCCTGTTGTACGAACTGGTCCGAATGAGGTATCTATCAGTGACTGGCGACACTTGCGCACCATCTATCTCAACACCAAGGGGATGATCAAAAACCCAAACTTCTATGAAGCTGCCACCTTTGTTGGTAAAGACAATATCTTTCAGATGATGTGAGTCATTTTCCTTTCTGTCACCTCCTCCTAAGATCTCGGCTGGCAGTATACGATAAGGCCAGATGCCTGACTTCATGAAACAGAAACATCCAGCAACACGCTGCGCGAAGAAAGATGAGCAGTCCCCCATATTCACTCCAATCTGTTGCGCTGCTAGACCCCTTGATAAAAGGCAACGCCCAACGTCTCGTGCAGCGGCTTAGAAACGGCACATCGTCTCCAGTCGATGCCTACACTCTGTGCGGTCTGTTCAGCTTTGAGGTGATATGCCAAGCTGGCTTCGCAAAGGACTTCTCCAACGACACCAATGGCGCCGCTGCTCTCAAGCTCCTCCAAGCAATGGATGGAAGCGCCCTGACGCTGCTCTTTGATGGTGCCCTTCCTTTTGTAGCAAGATTCAACATCGGTACCAAATTACCAGGTGCCATTGGCGACTCATATCTTAAGCGAGAGTACTGGCGGGAAAAGTCTTACGAGATGGTCGATCATTTTCTCGAGAAGAGCGCCGATGATGAGAAGTATTTGCTTACGCCGTTGGCTACTGGTGTTGATGGATACTTGGGGCGCAAACTTACTCATGAGGAGCTTGTTGAGGAAGCTATGGGGTATATGTTTGCTGGATCGGGAACTACATCGTCGACATTGACATATCTGTTGTACGAGCTCTCAAAGCCGGAGAATGCCGCTATTCAGGAGCGTTTGCGCACGGAGGTACTGGCGATATCTGATGATGATATCGTGACCATCAGAAACAACGCATACATCAACGCAGTCATCAAGGAAACATTACGCGCTCACCCAACGATCATCTCAACCATCCCCCGCCTCCTCACCGAGCCTTTGACCCTCGGCCAATACACTCTCCCATCGGGCACTGTTATCGGAATGCAGAACTGGCTTCACCATCATGATGCCTCAGTCTTCCCAGATCCAAAGAAATTCGTCCCCGAGAGATGGCTTAACGAGACTCCCGAGATGAAATCAGCTCTGACACCGTTCAGTCTTGGTAAGAGAAATTGTATCGGGCAGAATCTCGCGTGGCAGGAGCTTTATTGGGCTGTAAGCGAGGTCATGCGCTCTGGTTTGAGGTTCAGAGTTGCGGAGGAAATGAAGGATTGGGAGATGGAGATGGAGGATCGGTTCAATATAGCTCCGCGCGGGAGAAGGCTGATGCTTACTGCTTCGCTTGTCGATTAGGACGTGTTGTTAGAAATTGGGTGATTGAAGGGAATGGACGGCAATTGACCGACTCCCGATAAAATAACATCAGGTGCGCTGGGAGGCCAGACTGTCTTTATCTCATGAGAGTGAATACCATAGGTTTTGGACATGAAATACAGCGTAATGGTTCATAGTCATACTGGAGATTCATTTATGATCAATAACAAAGAATTATATTATACAGGCCGTTGTTCTAATCATGCATTTTGAACGCCAGGTACCCAGTAGACAAATAAAATATTTAGTACAGTCTTGAAGTCGCATTATTCTTCGCGTCAGGTATCGTATCGCTTCCCCCAGTCTTCCGTTCTTTACGCCTTCTGCTTCGACACCGCCCTGTATCGACTAGGCAACCCAACATTACTCCTCTCCGCCGGCGGAATGCTCTGAGCATAACCGCCATAAGCCGGCAGCGCAGGCTTCACCGCTGGGGCCATGCTCCCACTCGTTCCCGGCCGTTGTGGCATGCTGCCCCAAGAATTATTGGACTGATGCTGTGCGCCGTACGCCATCGTCTGTATGAACTGCATTTGATCCTGAATGCCCTGCGGTATCTGCTGATGTATTTGACCCGAGGGTGTTTGGGGTCTCGATAATTGATGTGGCATTGGCGCGCCATACGGTGACGGCATGTACGGCGATGCACCCGTCAAAGCAAACGGGTTCTGCGGTGCCTGAAAACTAGCACTCGGCGTCCCTCGTCGCGAAGCCTTAGCGCGCTCCTCATTCGCAATAACGCTGATCAAACCGCCCGTAAACATGGGCTTCTTCGTCTGGAAGGGATCTTGAAACGGGTCTTGGAAAGGATCTTGGGGAAGATTTGTTGCGAAAGATGGTAAGCGCAGATGAGAACCGTTATCGGGCTTTCCCTGTGCTGAACCAGGTCTCATCATGTGTTGTTGCGCGGAAGCTCGGAGATTAGGGTTTGATCGAACACCCGCCAAGCGAGACATGCGATCTCGCTGACTCCGGGCCTGCAGCATCGCCAGCGGGACATCGTCGTCGCTGTCGTCGTTGGGGATGTTCATCCATGGGCCTTGTATAGAGGGAATGCGAGAGTGTTCTGTTGAGGGGGGTCCTTCGGTCATCTTCATCATTTGTTGTCGGTACCCAGCTAGGTGCGCTTCTTGACGTTTTCGCTGATCATTTTGCTTCTTTGGTTTGTTATCGTCGTCGGAATCGTAGTTGATGTTTTCTTCTTCGTCTTCGCTGTTTTGTTCCTCTTTTCGCTTTCGGTAGGCTTCTTGTGTCATGACACTTGGTGTTGGGGAAGTACGGCCTGGCATTTTGGCGGTAGTGATATGTACAGTAACAATTGAATGAATGGGATATGGTTTGCGGGGTATTGAAAGGTCACCACAAGTTGAAGGACAAAACGATAGAGAAGGCAGTGTATTTTGAAGCGCTGCTGTGCTGTCCTTTTTGTATAAAGTTCGTAACGGACAATGTCATAGAACTGCCGGGGCTTTTGCTAGTGTCTACGGGGCTCATCCCTGTTTACAATCAGGTACTAGCGCCCCGTAGCTAACACGTCAGATTGATGACCAAAGCGGGTATTGCTCCCTCCCTGTTGCAGTCCTCTCCCAATAATTCATGATCCAGAGCTGCAACCAGAAACTTTTGTGGCTGGCTGTGTGGTTTAAATAGTTTCTACAGAAGCAACGTTTCCTCCCAACAGAGCCTTTTGCCTCACTGTCTTCGTATCTGCACACGTATTCTCGTGTGTTGCTTGCTGACGGTCGGAACGTCCGGGTTCCGCCTAGCGCTTTGATGACATGCGTTTTTATGCTTCGGAGAGACCGTTACATAGCGCATTGAGGCTTAACTGGCCCGTCCCCCCCCCTTTTTTTGCGTCCCTCATCCCAACTCTTGGGACTTTGGCTCAAGCCAGGGTTCGGATAATTTTAGAAGCGCTGATAGTTTCAGCAGACTTCTCAGTTTGGTGATATTTTTCTTAACGTCTGCATTGTTCCGTGCAAATTTGATGTCTGCGTATTTTAACCTCTGTCATCTCGATACTAAAGTTCAAATTGAACAGAGTTTTCACTTGTAAAGCTTATTGCAGAGAGACGAGAAGCTTCTCGTAAATGGACCAGGGGAGGTTAAGTTGGGCCCAGAACTAACTCTGCAAGCTC
>NW_023501203.1:0-519 GCF_013396195.1 Fusarium tjaetaba
CCGACGCACCGGCAGCAACATGGAACCCATCGGAGGCCCCACGAGCTCTGGTAGCGCCTCGAGCGGACATGCCCGACTGGACTGATCACTCCTGACTTTCGGGCTCCCACAGAGTAACCTCTGGTGGTGACCACTCCCGACTCTCAGACTCCCACAGAATCGACTCTGACGGCAGTGGAAGAATCGCCTGCTAAGAAGAAGATCGAACACCGACCGGGTCTGGAGCCTGCAAAGCTGTACGGAGGGACACGCAGTGGAAAGGCTGTCGAGGAGCTTGGCATTCGCCTTGCGGAGCTGCATGACTTCCTTGCCACTCCCGAGGGCAATGCTTTCATGACCCAGCTTTCTGGGATGTCTGCTCCCCAGCAAATCTGGGTTGTGAGCCAGATGTGTTATTGCAGTTGAGACCTGTGGCTGAGAACTTATAATCACCACACAGAACCTGGTGCACCACTACACGGGAGCCGACATCAAATTCGACCAAGACAAACCAGCCCACTAACCAGCCTCCACAACCAG
>NW_023501204.1:0-153386 GCF_013396195.1 Fusarium tjaetaba
GAGCTTCTAGACCGACGCAGTCCACAGCTCGCTTCACACCAGCCGGTTCAAGCTTCTGGATCTGAGCGACGGGGTCGGATTCCGCAAAGTTGATGGGTATGGCTCCGATGGACTTGGCGACATCGAGACGCTCCTGGGCATGATCTACTGTGTAGACGCGAGAGGCACCACGGAGCAGAGCGCTGTATGTTGCCATCAGACCAACAGGACCTGCACCAAAGACGGCGACTGAATCACCTGGCTCGAAGCCAGACCAGGTGATTGCTGTCCATCCAGTAGAAAAGATGTCCCCTGTCATGAGGTAACTCTGCTCCAGCGACTCATTGGTCTGGTTCCGGTGGATGGGGAGGCGGAATAGATTGGCATCAGCAGCCTTGACGATAGCATACTCGGCTAGACAGATATCAGCACTCTGAACATTCAGGACGGCGGTGCTGTCATACCTTGAAGACCTGATACACCCGGAGATTGCACCCCACCTCCATAGGATATGGGAAACGTAGGCTGCATCTCCAGCTGTCCGTGGTGAAAGTTGTCAGGGATGACGACGTAGTCTCCGATCGAGACACTAGAGACGCCACTACCCGTCTGTACAACGTAGCCAATGCCCTCGTGCCCGAGAACATAAGGGTCCTGGTCCGGAGCGAATCCTCGATAGGCATAAAGATCTGACCCGCATATACCAGCGGTGGTCAACTTGACGATGGCATCAGTTGGAGAGACGAGCTTTGGGACTGCAACGTCTTGGACGGTGACGTTGTATAGGCCCGTGAGCAAGAGAGCTCGCATAGTGGCGGGAAGAGTGAGGTTGGCTAACATGATGGAATTCTAGTAAAGGTCTACTGATGCGAAGTTGGATGACTGGAATTAGGGATATACAATACGGAGGATTCGGGGCACTTATATGTTGAATACTTCTTTGTACTTTCACTTCTGTGAGAGGCTGAGTCTTTGCGCCTGGTATTGCATCCAAAGAGTGCGGGAAAGGCGGCCGAAGGTCATATCCGGGAGATCCGATATAGCTACGGTGTAGTATGCTACCCTATCTCCGGCGCGGAGATTCGAATATAACTGACGTGTTCGGAGGTGGCTGAGAATTGCGAGTCTTGAGGTTACGTGGAACTGTGATCTGTTTGCTACCTGTGCTAGGATCTCACCGCTCATCATTTCGGGTCCCTACAGTTCTTGCTTGTCGGGAGCAGANNGGGTCAGATCAAGATGTGCAGGCCCCGGCAGCTAATCAGACTCAATCCACACGTCCGATGAGATAGATTATGAATTGTGTAGTTGGAAGTCCATGTTCACTGCAATGAACCGAGTTGGATACCATACAGGTGGGAGCAATTACGTCGGACGGTTAGTACATTCCAATTACAATGATGCCAACCAGGCTGACTCATCGGCTATTGAGAGCACTATCGATAGTGCTCCATGTATGTTCAGCAAGACAATCCCTTTGGCTTTGACTCCAGACAGCCTTGTTCTTGATGACACTCCCATCGCTATCCATGTTACTCCAAAAATACCCTTCTCTCCCACTCTCACTCGCGACCTTGTCCAGATTCCCCAACAATAGCTGAGCACACGTCTCGGGCTTCACAGCGATCAAGGGGCCAACCACCTTAACAGCTGCTCTCATATACCACGGCCAGGCTCTTGTAAGACCAGTCAAGACTCCTCCCGGATACACATGCGCATAGTGCCGTTTGTCATCACCCTTTTGTATAGTGGCGTAGTGTTGAACCATAATGTCGAGCATAGTAGCACACTGCTGGGCAGCCGTGCTCATAGAGTAGCTTGTTCTGAGATCGAGGTCGTCCCAGTTTATACGAGCCGGAGATCCTTCCCTGCCATTCAAGATGAATAGGACCTTTGCATCTTGTTCAAGAACCGGGGTCAGTTCACGGACAATGAGTTGCCGACCGTAATAGTGAAGCGCCATTTTGCGATCAATGCCCTCGTCGGTCTCATCGCGACCGGCAAAGTTTGAAGTTCCCTGAGACAGGATGAGCAACGCAATCCGATGCCCCGCGAGCCTGTCTTTGAAGTTGTCGGCCCATTGCTTGATTCCGCGCATTGAAGTAGCTTCAATTGGTGAAAATTCAATGTTTGACGATAAGTTGGCGGGTTTGGTACGACCGCAGACGGTGACGACAGCATTGGAGGTTGCAGCAACGTGGTGGGCCAGAGCTAGGCCAATTCCACTTGTGCCACCGACAACCAATGTTCTGAGTGCCATTGCTGTAGGTAGCTTGCGCGTTGGATTGGAGCAATTTGATGGAGCTGAGAAGTATGATGATGCATTTGTTGGATCATCGGCCCAGGGAGAGAGTTTAATAGTAATACAAGGGCTAACCAGACAGGAGGAAAGTGGATTAACAAAGTAACACTGGGCTTAGACGTAGTCCGCACTTTGCTGTTCAGCACAAAGAATGCGGCCGCAATGCCCGATCGCAACTCCACCGCTAACACGCGAGTTTCGACGCGAGCAAGCCTTGGCAGGCTGATCAAACAACGGCAGCTCCGCATCCCATCAGAATGAGGTCGAGAAGCGACCTCAGCTTCTCATAGTCAGAATCGGAGTTCTCCAATTGACAGTGGCTCCTCTTTTAAGGTTCAAAACGTCGCTCACGCATCACGACAGTTCCGAAGACCGCACTAAGCACTGGAGTTCGAGGTCCTGACTCTCCATTTTGTTGGTCCCTCCGGGGGCTCCTAGCGGAGAGCTCTTCCTCGCTGCGCTCGCGGGACCCAAGTAGTAAAAATTGTGACATGACCGGATTTGACAGGTTGGGACTTCACTGATTAATGGACACATTATTCCAAGGGCGTAATCTCCAATGATTGAATGACATGTTAAAGCGAGTTACGGAGGAGATACCCTCTGGATGACCTGATGCTCAATTGCTGTGACGATTGCTAGCTTTGTGCAACTACATATACGGCTTCACCTGTTCCATGGTCCATTCCCAAAACTTGCTCCCGAGATCTGGCTCTACAAAGTCTTTTCGAATCTTCTCGACCTTACCAAATGGAGACACTACTACAGTCAGCTGGTGTTATGAAAGATACAAGGCCACTTACCCCATCCGCCGTTGTTTTCTTCAGTGATGGTATCACTTAAACCTGCAAAGAGCTCAGTATAGGCCCCATTGATAGGGTCCGATGAGATCAGTTTCTGAGCGGGTTAGCACAGTTATTGGTGGTGACGCCAGATAATACTAACAAACATGGCGAGTTCCATCTTGGACATGTTCAGCTGAAGGTTGGTGACAAAATTGCCAGGGTTGAGGGCCTACACGGTCAGAGGAGTTGGATCGGTGGAAGGTCACTTACAAGACTGATGATGCCGGTGCCTTTGGTTCTTCTCGCAAACTCGGCTGAGTGTACAACACTGGCAGCTTTACTGCGCGAGTACTTCATCCACGCACCCTCCTTACGGTGGTAATCCATATTCGTCAGATCTACTGCCGGATTGGGTGCAGCATCAGCAGCGCTAGAAGCGACCCAAACAACGCGGACAGAGTTCTTGGGCGCTGATGCAGCGGCATTTTCAAGGGCAGGGCGAAGCAAAAGAGTGAACAAGAAATGAGCACTGTTGTTTACGCCGTACTGGAGTTCGTAGCCCTGCTTTGTCTTGGAGCCATCAGGCGGGATCATGACGCCTGCGTTGTTCCAAAGGACATCTAGTCGGCTTTCCTTTTCTAAGAAGCGATCGGCCGCTGGCTTGATTGTCGACAGGTCATCGAGCTCGAGGTGGAGGAAATGGAGTTCGCCTGTTGAGGAGGGATGCGCTGATTTGATCTCTTTGATCACTTCTTCGGTCTTGGATTGGGATCGTGCAGCGAGGTAGACCTTTCCGTTGTGTTGATAGAGTATGTCGACGAGAAGCTTGCCTAGCCCACCTGACGCGCCGGTGACGAGAAAGACCTGTACTGATCAGTGTCTGCTGGCTGATGGTATGGAGATCGTACCTTGCCCTTCTGATCGGGGAGATTCTTCTCTGTCAGAGGTGGCTTGTTAGGCACCACTGTGCTACAGCGCATTCCAAGGTTCAGACTCATTTTAACGGTAAATACGAAGATGTCAATAATGTGGGATAGGAGCTGAGGATGTGTTCCTAGAACAGGGGGCAGCTGGTTCAAACTGGACAACACGATTTCAGCTGAAGCGGCGTTCTTTCCATCCGAGTTCAGTGGTCTAACCAGTTCAAGATCAAGGTTTGGGCCTTGAATCTGGAATGCGGCGCACTGGAGCCGCCGATCACTAGTGCCAGCGGGAAATGCGGCCGCACATGGGGAGCCAGTAATCAACTGAGCTTGGCCCGGAACAGGAGGCAACGCTTGGAGATTGTCTTGTGAGAATCCAATTCAATTTACGTTATGGCTTTATCGCTAAGTTCTAGTGCTGATTTAAGTTATATGCCACAATTGACCGAGCGGCTTAGATATATGCTGCGGGATATTGAACGCGTCGGCCAAATGAAACGAATCTCAACTACAAATCACACTTTAGAAAGGAACGAGTAGGCACAAAGAGTAAACATAAGGAAAGGCTTCTTCAGTACCGTAATAAAGAAAACTGAGGACAATTTCTAAAGCTCCCAAGGCTCTGTTGGACCTTTGGAATTCGTAGGCATAAGAAAGTCAATATGATCAACGTAGTAACAAGCGCATATTACAAGTTCAAACTTCAGTCTCAGACAACATAGAAATAGTATTACAAATGACCCCTCAGAGCTTCTCTCCCTCAAGCTCCTTCTCCGTCCAGTCCCACAGCTTAGCAGC
This sequence comes from Fusarium tjaetaba, assembly GCF_013396195.1. NCBI lineage: Eukaryota > Fungi > Ascomycota > Sordariomycetes > Hypocreales > Nectriaceae > Fusarium > Fusarium tjaetaba. The sequence goes on from NW_023501204.1 coordinate 4,788, forward strand.
AAGCGCACTGTCATTGGTATGCGGCTTACCCAGTCCTGTTCGACCGATTGGCTCATAGTACGTGCCCGAGACCACATTCTTAGACGTCGACGCCCACAGCTGGTTCAACGTGCCTGTAGGAACATCTACACCGATGAAGAAAGCCGTCACCTTCCACGCTAGGCGCATTACCCAGCTGTTGTCGCTCATGGTGTTGGCCAGGTTGGTGGTCACCAAACCGGGCTGAAGCGAGGCAGTCGTGAGCTGGGGATAGCGTCTGGCGAGCTCCTTGGCAAACAAGGCATTGGCGAGCTTACTTTGTCCATAGCGTGTGATGGCGCCCATTTGTAGAGCCTGAGACTTGAGCGTGTCGAACTTGATACCCTCGGGGGGTGCATACTGGTGAGCAGATGAAGCGAGGACAGTAACACGGACATCATTGCCCTTATCGGCGGTTCGGAGGAGTGTTGGGAGGAGGAGCTTGGTCAGAAGAGCGTGGCCCATGTGATTTGTGCCGAACTGTATCTCATACCCGTCGTCGGTTGTCCCAGGCGGTACAGACATGATGCCTCCGTTGAGCAGGAGGATATCTAGACGATCCGATTCCTGGGTGAACGCTTTGGCTGCCTCGCGGATCGACTTGAAAGAAGCGAGATCTATCTTGACGAATTTGATTGGGGCATTGGGGACCTGCGCTTTGATGTCGCTGATGGCTTCCTTGGCCTTTGCTTCGGAGCGGGCTCCTAGCCAGATCTCTTTGGGATCATGCTTGGCAAACTGGAGAACGGATTCCTTTCCAAGACCGCTGTTTCCGCCGGTCACAAGGATGACTTTGTCTTTTAATGAAGGGATGTCGGTGTCAGGGTTGAACTTGACGCTTTTGCTTCCTGCGGAGCCCATGGTGCGATGAAAGAATTAAGCTGTAGAGATAGATGAAGTGGAGTGTTGTCAAGGGACTGGAGGTTTGCAAAGATTGATCGCAGATAGAGCATGCTACACTGGGACGATTTGGCTGGCATTGCCGATCTTAAGTACTCTGTCTTGACCTCATATCATCGCGACGGCTGCAATCACAACTGCTTCGCTTCAAGACCCAAGCCCGCCAATACTCCGCAAAGTCCGCACTAATCAAGTAGTAGTCACTCGGTGCGGTGCAAACCCTTGTGTAGTCTGATGGAGACTTGGCCGTGATGGGAATGGTATGAGCGGCCGCAGTATCCGCGTCGCATGGGCCAAGTGCTGCGACCCCGTGTTTGGGCAGTCTAGTCTATTATTAGTGCAGAATGAAGGACTTAACGGATCGCACAGTTTAGATAATTACAGAGTGTAAATAGATATCATTACATATTTAGCGTTAATACAGAGTCAAGAACTTTGACCTCTTCCGTAAGGATGAATCGATTATTATACAGGCGCATCCTTAATGCTAAGAAAACCCGTTTTAATAAGACTTGTATTAGCTATCATCTACAAAGCACCTGTTATAGCCCTCTGACTCAAGACTTCAACATTCCTCGTCAAATTCTCCGCCATCTTGTACTGCTCACCATCAGTGATGCGCACAATATCCTCCGCTGCACTGTCGCACCAGTCCCTAAACTCCTCCTTTCCGCGCTCAAAGTCACCGTCATTCATAGCCGCCAGCGCCTCCATCTTATTGATCCCCGGCCGGATGTACTTGTTAGACACGAAGACATACATGCTAGCCACGTCTGCAGTAGCCGAGAAGCGTCCCTGCAGTTCAAATGCGTTTCTGAGTAAATTCTGCTTACTCCTCTCACGAATCTTGTCAACGCTGTCTCCCTTGTCCAGCGCACGTTGGATTGGGTTCAGGAAACTCTGCAAGTTCTCGTTTACGGTCGTCGTGATTACGGTCTGCACTCGGCTGAAGAATAATGCCATCTCCTCGACTTCTTTCTTTAGCTCTGTTAGGCGGCGCATAGACTCTTCGAGAATCTTCATGATCTGCTCCTGTTTCTTGTTAGCATGCGCGTTGGGAGGGACGATGAGACACACTAGTTCAATCTTTTCAGAGCATAGACGCTGAAGCTCGGCATGGGTCTTTGCGAGATCATGCTTGGCTTTCGTGAGACTGTGATGACTGATAGAGAGCTTTTCTTTCTGTTTGTTTAGTTCTTCCCAGAGCTTCGTCTCGTTTACTCTGGCTTCGTCCAATTGAGCCTGCGCTACTCGTCTCTGCATCTCGCGCTGCTCTGCTGCTTTGGCTATGTAGGCTTGTCTTTCATTCGCGATACTTTCCGCATGTTCTTTACGGTGCCTGTTCTCTGCTGCGACCTCGCTGTCCCTGGAGCCGAAGACATATTCTAATCCTTTGGTGAATACGCCCTTTTGCCCTGTAAAGAGTTAGCATATGAGTGATGCAGTTGTATATGATTTCTTACCACGACTTGGTGCGGGTCGATCTGGAACGAAGTCCCGCGCGTGCATCATATCGGACCAGGCGGGTGGCTCCTCAATTGGTGGCCGATCAAGTAGCACATTCAACCTTCGCTGGGCTTCTTCAACCTCTCTACGGGCCATCTGAAGCAACTTCTGTTGCTCTTGGATGGCTCGTTTGGCATCTTCTTCCTCTCTCTCTCTGGTTTGTCTCTCTGCATCTGCCATGACAGCGTCGACAGTATTTTGAGATCGTTTCTCTTCAGTCATCGCTGGTAATCGTTAGCAATTGAAGACCACGGGACACTGTTCTGGACGTACACCCCGCATCTTGCGAGTTCTTGAGAAGATGCATAATCACTCTCTCCCAATACTCAAACTTCTTTGTGATAGCTTCAGCATCGGCTTTGAAGTTCTCAGCGTTAGTTTCCAGTCGCTTCATAGCTCCCGGGAGGTTATCCTCAGCGTCCTCCAAATCGCTGAGTAGATCGATAATATAGGCGATGGTGCCCTCGGGCGCAATCATGCTGCGAGCGACACTCTGGAGGTTGTTCATGCGTTTCTGTGCATTAAGGAAAGCAAGTCTACCGATGTCCGCACAGTGCTGTAGATTTGTACGAAAATACTCTGACCTTCACTTCCGTTAGCCATCGATCTTAGCGCGGATAGGATACTTACGGGAGCAGACCGATGGGTTGCCCAGTCTCATCCGTGATCTCCTTATCCCTCACCTTGATGTTGGCAGCCTCGCGCACAGCCGCCGTTTTGAGACACAGAGCCATGATGGAGATGGCATTGGGGGCGTGCGTGAGGGGCTTTGCCCATTCATTGCTCATGAGCAGGTCACTTGCCTTGATGGTCTGAACGACGTCTCGACATGACATTTGAAGGGCGAGAGCATAGTTGGCTCGCTGCTGGGCTTTGTGGTCATAATCGGGTTGGCCAACACCATAGGTTGATGACTGACGAAAGTCGTCCGGATGAGACGGATAGTCTGCGCCGTTGGCTGCCGTTCGGCCTTGATCAAAACTCATGATTCAGGGAATGTCTTCAATGAATTGATTGCTCTTTGGATCGATGCGGTTAATAATTCCAAGAGATGATACTTCCTTTTATCACCATGAGGTCTTGGATATGCGGCTCTTGGACGGTTATCTGCCTCGTTCATGGTTCGCATACGCTCAGGCCTCCATCACATCAGCCTGGCGCGGAGTCTAGGCCATGAAATCAGCCCATCCATGCAAGCCGTGAGAGACATGCATGCGTCAGACGTGATCATCATNNCCCCACAGCTGATGGCTCACATCACGCGCCTCACACACGTGAGAGACATGCGCGCTCCAAAAATGCTTGATAAGGTCACCAGTACCTCAAGATTGATTAGTGCCACAAACGATAACAAGTCTACTGCAACCTTGAATTGATTCAGGCTGAAAGGTTAAGGTCTAGCAAGCTTTCCTTTCTGTAACCTCGTTGCCTCAAATGCGAGCTGGCAGATGCAGCTGAACCAGGAACAAGGGAATCACAGTGCCCGTGTCGCAACGGACTGTACAGGCGATTCAATTCAGGTATTTGATTGAGTGTTCGATTCAAATTGACAGATGCAAGGGGTTAAGTATTGGTTGGTGGGTTGATTACAAAACGCCTGTGCAGTAGTTCATCTAGTATGGCTGACGTTGCTGCACGGGCGTTTTGTCAATCCAGTCAGCTACACGCACGTCAAATCGAACCATCCTCTACGAAACTGTGAAGCTATTTACTACCACGGCGTTGTCTGCCTTACATGGAGGCTTAACTTTAGACGCCAAATTCAGCCGCATTATGCAAGGCAGTCAATAGTGCATATACCCGTGTCCATATAGCCAATAAACATCTTGATCACCCACTCAAATCATGCGCGTCCATGCCACAACTGAAGCATGGAATGTTGTAGCGGTCTCAAACATGCGAGGATGTCGCTGGTGGTGTTCTAGATGTGGCCAGTTGAAATATCGACGTAGCTGAAATAAACCTTGTCAAGTAGTGAACCACTAGAACTGTCATACGAGTATCTGTTCTAATATAGACTGATTCTCCAAGTAAAGGACGTTGCAGGATTTCCCAGTCGATTACCCTCATGTGCGTGAGCATTAGCACCCTTTGCCCAGCGTCAACCCTTTTTCAATAATGGATAGCCTTTCCAATAACGTCTCCGATATTCAGGACTCACTTCGATCTGCTAGGGAGCGACTCAATTCGCTTGATACCACTTCAAAGAACATTGTCGCTACAGAAGTCGCCTCTGTTCGGTCCTCTCTTCAGAACAGTCTGAGCAAAGCCCAGCATGCCAAATTGCAGATGAGGTCATTCCTATTGTTAATTGAAAATGTTGAAGATCCAACAACAGTCAACATGGCCCCTCAGATCTCTTGGTTGGCTCGATCTCTCGATGATATTACTGCCTCTATCACCCAAGCTGAGGCATCGGCAGATGGCGCGCTACAGTCCACCATGGACTGTAGCTACCAAGTGATGGATGTCGGACGAGATGTTGAGGCTCAGGATGATTTGCTAGATGAATGCCAGTCGCGAGCAAAGGACCTCGCCAGCCAGGCTGAGAGCTCTCTTGCCTCTAGCGAAGCAATCCTGGCGCAGACACAGCGGGATGCCAGTGCCAAAGAAGAGGAAATCCGTATCAAGACTCGCCAGGCGAATGAAAAGAAGACTAGGAAAGCAGAACTTGATCGTGAGATAACGCAAAAGAATGGACAAATTTCAGAGACACACAGACGCCGTGAGAGTAAGAAGGAATCGGCAGGCGTAGGACTGGTATGCACTCACATTTGCACGTCTAAGAGATTTGACTAATTAGAAGATAGATGCTGACCGGCATCGGCCTCATAGCTGCACCTTTCACCGCAGGGGCATCATTGGGACTGGCAGCAGCCGGAGCAGGATTTGCTGGGTGAGCAACATGCGCAGATTATCGGAGAAAAAGCTAACACATCATAGTTACAAGGGCATTCGCGTATCGGATCTAAAGGACGAGATTGTCGCCCTTCAATCCAGGGTGTCCACTTTGAATAGAGAGATATCCCAAGACCAGCAAGTAATCTCGAACCTCGAGATGGAGCAGCGCAACCTACAAAACCTAGTCTCGCAGTACCAGCGTGACATTTCTTCTCGTCGATCAACGCATCAGCTCTACCAAAAGCAGATCACAGAGGCTAACAAGGTAGAGAACGACATCACAGCGCTCAAGGGTGTTGCAGAAGCCACTATCTCCAATATCAACGACGTCAACTCCGAATTGCAGGATGTAAAAGAGTGTCTGGACGAGTGTAGCTCTCTCTTGCAGGCCAAGTCAGTTGATCTGTCGACCTCGGCGACCTCTGTTGACTGGGTCATTGGTGTGGTTGGTAGATGCACTAGAAAGTTCCGTGTAAAGGAGTTTGAGAGGCAGATAACGCTCATGGAGCAGGTTGCTGAGGTGCTTGACAAGATTGAACAGGAAGGCCAACTACTGTTGTCAAGCCAGGATATGGCTTTCCTGGATACAATGGCTTGGGATGTCAAGAGACCAATCGTGGAGGAAAGCGAGACAATTCCCGAATTAGTAATGGTTTAGTGTTTATATCTTTACATGCGCAGTCTCCTGACCAAGGTACATGACCTCAATTGAATCGCGGCCGCACCGACCGCCCCGGGAGTTGACTTGATAAACCTTTCTTTGCGAATTTTGACCACCTGAATCAGACTTACGAGGAATTCAAAAAGGCAAGTGATGTGATGAGTCTGAGCAGCTCGTAGATGGATTTGAATTGCTAATGGCCCACTACGCTACCTGCAGTAATCCCATCGCACCCGTCAGTAGAGCTGCAAAAAGGAAACTGGGAATAAAAGCATTCTGTAGGTCTGTTGGATTTATGAAGACCAGCCAGATAACCACAAATATCCCACCCAAAATAATGCAGAGAAACAGCCATGCCAGAAACCTTCGCTGAGAAAACCCCATCTTGGCATGCAAGCCCCAGCCAGGTTCTGATATTCTCTTCGAGAAAGGTGGAGGGTTTCTCTTATTGGGAAGCATGCTGATGATGGTTGTTTCTCCTCTACCTTTCCTCGGATCACGCAGTCCAAATACCATCTGCAACCCAGCTGCTCTCATGTGAAAGTCGTGAGGCAAAGGAACGGAATGGTTGTAGAATGGAGTTGCGGGAGGAGGAAGTTCTTTCTGGATGGGATTGACTTGGTCTTTGTTCTCCCATATTACAAGGAACTGCAAATCAGTACAGATTGTGATATGGGGGTATTTTCTGATCATACCTGAACAAAGTCGATTGCGGTACAGCGCTTCCACGAGAAGAGTCGACGAATCCAGCCCTCTGTGCTACCGATAGCCTTGTTGACTTGACGAAACAACTGTTCGTCATCTAGTTTCTCTGCATCCTGAATGGGAGAAAGATATATCTCTGTTGGCTCTGTAAAATTCCTCTCGATGCACCAGTAAATGTCTTTCGTATTTACGGTTGTCCGTAGTATGGAGGAAATGGGGCTTGCCAGAGCAGTGGTACCGAGAGAGGACTGAGATGGTTGTCCGAGATTGATGGGTTGCGTAGAAGAACTTGGTTTGGCAGCTTGCTGTGCCTTGAGACCTTGTCGTGTAAGAGGGAGAAGGGGAACATTGTTGGTGGTCACAGGGAAGCATGTTGGTTTATAGCGATCATACTCGTCCTGTGAAAGAGCTAGGGACAAGTCGATTCCGTGCCACTGGGACGCGTCAGTGTCCACACGACTTTCCGCAAGACGATCTGGACTTACTTTCCAAGTTGCTATGTAATCACCGGCATCCACCTTGGGTAGTGGTTGTTGTAATGGAGCCCAATCTATTGACCGGCCAGTCCATTCCTCAATCTTGAGTCTTACGGTATCGAACCTCGAGTGTGCCAGCCGATCCGCTGAAACGAACCGAACTATTCTTACTCCGTCATCGTAGCTGATGTTAGGGAAGTTGTTCTGTAACGTATTAGCTATGAAGTGATGACTGGAAACAAACACACATCTGCCAAATCCTCGCACACGTCAGCTATCGTAGGTCTCAACGCTGACTTGGCGAGCATTTCCTTGATTACTGGTTGCAACATGCCTGCTCGGTAATCTTTGTACGCCATCCGGTCAATGAACTCGAGAACTTGAGGTTTGACCTGCTCGCCATCGTCGAAGCGAGTATCGTGAAACACGTCAGAAGAGATATTATCCTCTGTAGTCGTTATGTGGTTTCGAAACTCATGTACACCGGATGAGCCTCCACCGACCAGATAGGCAAGCATCTCTGTAAACACACATCCCAGCTTCCAGATGTCATTAGCCATCAAGTCAGATGAGGAAGGGATCTTGATTCTTGCGCTTGATTCTACCCCTGCTATGGGAGACGCGTTCCGAGCCTCTGGAGAGTCATACAGCCAAGCTGATTGACGAGCTCGGCTACCTTGCTCCCATGTTCGGGCTCTGGAAAGATCGACTGATAACCCAAAATCTGTAAGCTTTAGAGAGAGTCCGTTCCCGAAAGGCTCTTCATATATCAGAATATTTGATGGCTTGATGTCACGGTGTGCCATATGAGCAGAGTCGTGAAGGTAGGCAACTGCACTTGAGAGCCCAGGAATTTGGCCCCAAAGAGAATCAAGATTTCGGTTTCGAAGGGGAATTGGGACATAGACTTCTCGGAAGAGACGTTTCAAGTTTGAAAGAGCTAGTGGAAACAGAAAGTTGAAGTGCTGTGTCGCATCTTTCTCGGATCTGAAGACAGAGAGTATCTCAATCAAGTGAGGATGATTCAAGCTCTTGAGCCTCTTCAAAGACTCATATTCGGCCCAGAATTGCTCAGGGCTCGTGGATTCATGTAAACGTTTAACAGCGCACTATCCAGTTAGATGCAGTGACCTTGAACAACGACTAACATACCTTTCGGACGACATCTTTTGAGTCAGAAAGATGCCCGTTCAATGACAAGCGAGTCTCTACCCCGAATACCTTGGAGGTTTCACCGCTTGCGACCTCAGTTGCGTACAAACCCTTCAAAGTTCTTCCTACTTCGTCTGCTGTAACGTTTTCAACGACAACCAAGACTTGCTCTGGCGTCGCATGCGCCTTGCGATCCATTGAAGGAACCACCTGTGTCATTGAATCAAATAACGGGATTTGGCTTGTATCAGGAACCTCAGGCTGCTCGGTTGTGGTTTGAGACAAAGGCGGGGCGGTTGGTGGTCTTCGCCTCTGATCCCCGTATTTCTTCGGCTAGTTCTGTGCGGTCAATATAAGCTCAAAGCTATAGGCCCCAAGGGTAGGCTTACCTTGATTGCTCGTGGAGTAAACGGCTCCTCCCTCATATTGGCCTTGACAGCGTTGTTTTCTTTAACGATGCGCTTGTATCGACTCGCCTCGGCAACCGCATCCCTCTCCTCGACAGTTAGTTCCCGGGGAGCCAGAATAACAAACATTTCATCTCTGAACTACGAAGTGATTAGCTGACGTAGGCACGGGTTCGGAGATGACATACGGATACTTCATAGTCTCCATGGTAAATGTCGTCAAGAATCCTGCGCAACCTGACGATATCTACCTGATAAGAAGGAAGCGTGAACCTAACCCAATTCTTGCGATTCATTGATGCAATAAGCTTGCGGAAGTCGAAGTTTGATGCCTGGAGGGAGCTCGTAACCCCGCATGGGCACTGCCTGCGGCTGAGACCTACTGCAGACGCTGATCCACGATGAGGGATTATTGATGGCCCGGCATCCGACCAGACCAGGGATGGTGAGCGTGGGCGCTCGCTGGCAACTAAAGAGCCAATCCAAGACTTGCGCTGTGAAACGATCTTGGGGAGCAAGAGAATATCAAGCCATGATAAAGGGTGCTGAAATAAGCTTACTCTCTAACCTTATGCCAAGTTACCTAAGTATTTTTATCCTTTAGGGTTGAGATTTTGAGTTTTCTTCCTCCCCTAGGTGAATAAATATCTGACTAAAAGGCGTCGATGCTATCACTGAGCAGAACAAAAGGCACCAGTCTGGTCTCTTATTCATGGTAGGTTCAGTGCTCAGCAGCAGGATCGATGATATTGTACCTAGCAGCAGTTGCTAGGCAGGAAATGGTATTAGGATAAAACTTTAGCCTAAGAAATGGGAGTGCAAGAATAACAGAAGGTTGGATCGAGTTCTAGGCCCTCAAAAGGGCAAAGTAACGGAACACGGGCTAATTTACGCAATACCCGAATACTGATCAAATAGACAAATGCAATTTACTAACTCATATCCAACACAATCTGAAGAAGCTCCAGTCCTTTAGTCCAATCTCAAACAAGCTTGAGGTTTCCAACTGAATAGCCACACATCTGATCAGGAGACTTGCTACGAACTCCTCCAGGTCCAGTCCCTTCAATCTTGGACCAGTCAATCTTGAGCCAAGGCTTCTCCCCAAAGTCCATAGCGTTAGGTTCCCAGTTAAGAAGGGGGTTCGTTCCAGAGTCTTTCTCAACTTGGAGAGCCTGCTTCCAAGGTTGGGCCTTGGTGGGCTGGGGGCAGATGAGGTCGCATTCGCCGACAGAGCTTTCGCGGGTCATGGACTCTTCTTCGTACCGTTTCTTGTCTGCGTCGGTGGGACGACCGCGAGAGTGTGAACGAGTTCTCTCCATTTCTGCGTCTGTGAGTTGTCAGTGGAAGTTCTTGGGGAATAGTTGAGTCAGTACTATTTGAGTTGTAGTTATTGTAGCTTGTGATTGAGATTGGATTGAGTGTTGCGACTTGAGAGAACAATCAGTTCGAACGTCGCCGAACTCGTTCTTTTATCATTGAAGCAGAGCCTCAGATCTGAGCCTCCAATGAAAGGCGCATAAGATATCACAGAATTCGGGAAATCTCATCCGGAACTGATTGGCTATACAAAAAGGAGTACACCCACTTGTGCTGATGTTGTCCAACCAGATTGGCGTCCCACGCCGAGATAATCAACCGGATTATCTCTGCAGTAGCCTCTGCATGGAATTGATCATGAGATCTTTTTGCACCAATGATCAACTCTTACCCCGCTTCAGATGAGGCTCTGTGAGGATGATCGGTTAGAATCTGCCAATCAACTGCTCAAGATCACAGCCTGATTCGTGACTTGAAGACTTCGGTCCCGAGATTTTTGTCGGGGCGAGTGTCTCAGTTTCCGATGCAACTCAGCATTCCATTCGAAATAGAGATTGCAGCATACATTCTGAGAGGCGCAGATAAGGGTGGATTCACTTGGTAATTATCAACACTGAGATCGGTCAATTAACACAGGTATTGACAATCGATTTAAGAAAGTGCTCATTAGACTCCCAAAACAGCGATTTTACAGGAGCAAAGCCTATCCGATTACATAAACCCTAAGTTCAATGCTCTCACGTATCTCTTCCGCAACAGCAGGGTCCTCATCAAAGAACGAAGTATGTGGCGTATCTACCCTAATCAGTACACATCTCAAACGGGGCTCGGCACTTACACATGGCAACATCCTCGCTTCTCGCCAAAGAATCCATCGTCTTGATCAGCCAAACCTCCTCATCAGATTGGTCACTAACGTAGTACCACTTCTGATCTGCTGAGTAAGAGAAAAGGATATTCTCACTCACAACGTGGGGGTAGACCAAATCACTGCGATGCCCGTCTTTTTCATCACATGTACGGTAATCACAGAGTGTGAGGGGGTATTGGCGGACAGGCTTGAGGGGTTTCCAGACACTGTGCTGTCAGAGGGGACTGTATGTGAAGGGAAACTTACTTTATTATTCGGAAGCGCTGAGAGAGAATCGAGGGGGCTTGGGAGCCAAAGTCGTGTTTGATCTTGGCGATTGTTCCTTCATATGTTTGGTCTGTACATAAGATGAGGTTGCCAAATGTCAAGGTTTTTGGACCATACCATTGTGAGCGACCTTGCTGGGTCTGCCGATGTACGCTTTCTCATCTTCAGGTGCAGAGCCTCGCGGTTGACTCTGACGGACCTACTTCGATTAGCACTGCCGAGAACCCTCATGGAGACATACAATATGATCAAACACGCAAACCTTGACATGACTCCCCAGAACATCCTTCATAAACTTGACCACAGCAGGATATCCTTCTTCTTGAAACGAGGGCCCGACATCAGAGAATTGGTTCTTCCATTCAACTAACTGAAAGCCATTTTTGTCGAGTGTAAAGTCAGATTCATGGCCTCTAATATCAGATATCTGAACCCGTGCACTTGTGTTGATGACATTTGTGTTGGCAATCTTGGTCTGGGTGAAAGGTATGTTGGAATAAAACGGCTTCTCGGTTGCCCATTTCGGGTCTGAGGCGTCGAAGAATTGGAGGGTCGCCGATTTGGATGGCAGTGAGTTCAACTCATCCGGCCCTTCGTTTGGTTTGTGCTCTGAAATTACTTCAGCCATGGTGACTTGCTTTCAATTACAACATAGACTACACTGAGATTGAACAAATAGCTGTTGAATTTATCGTCGAGAACTCGCTTCACAGGGATCAAAGTCAAGAGCCTCACGGATTGTCCCCGCACATGCAAGTAAGCAGCCAGCCTGCTTGAGCCATCTACTACAACCCTGCAAGTTGGTCTCATATCAGTTAATTCACGCATCTCTAACTAATGAGAGCAATGCCCAGAACACCATCATGAAATGAGGCCCGAAAGCCATGTGTGACTCGCGCACTGACTTACTCACACGATTGTGTCTTATCACACAGTAACAGTTGAGACACTGACCCTCCTCTCAACAATCACTGAAGCAGCGGCGGAGCTTTCCTCGGACCGAAAGTACCCTCCCATGCATTCATGAACTTGAGAATCTTGGCTTCCTGGTTCTTGGCTGCGAGGACTGCGAGTCCGAAAGGGCGGCCGTTGAAGTCTAGGTATCCGAGAGGAACATTTCCGACGGGGTACCCTGGAATTGTCAGCGTTGCTTAATAAATACTGGAGTAAACATACCACTTCCACTTGCATACGCCTTGATAGCAGTGTCGCTTGATCCGACAATCACATCGACACCGTATTCCTTGAAGATGCGATCCAATCCATCGTCGCGCGCAACCTTTCGGAGATGAGAGAGGTTCTTCTCGTAGTCTTCGAGTGAGAGATCTGATTCTTCGGCGTCGATCAAGAGTCCCTGGTCATCGTAGCCTGAGAGGTTAGCTAGGTCATCGATTGAGATGAGGACATACCAGGAGGCATTTCGAGATCGGGATGGGCCTTGTTGAACTCGATAAGATCTTTGAGGGAATGGATCTTGGTGTTTTCCGCTGACTCGAGAAATTTGTTGAGGTCGTGCTTGAAATCGGCCACTTCTTTGTCAGTAAAAGTGTCAATAGGGGGAGGATGACTTACTCATGATGACTCCCTCACTGTCCTTCCCGTCAAGCATGAAACTCTCAGAAGGAGGCGGAAGAGGAGCGTCGCCGACATACTTCTTGGCTAGCTCCTCCATCTTGTCATACGCAGCTTGGATCTCGGCGTGCTACACAGTCAGCTAGCTCATGAAAGTGGCAGCGAACTCACCATCTGCTCTGTCGCACTCTCAACAGGCTTAAGGTAATCCTCCCCTGGCCACCATTTCTTGAAGTCGATCGTCGCGACCGACAGCTCATCCCAGGATCCTCCCAGAGTCGCAAACTCATCAGTACCAGAGATGACATCGAGCAAAGCGGCGAGGTCGTGTGGGGTCTTGGCCATAGGTCCAGCTGAGTCCATGGTATGGCTGATAGGGATGATCCCAGACTGAGAAACGCGTCCGATTGACGGTTTGATCGTGTACAAAGCTGCTCGCGACGCGGGAGATACCAGGGATCCGTCTGTTTCGGTGCCGATGGAGAGGGGGGCGTAGCCTGCGGACACGGCGACTGCTGAGCCGGTAGAAGAGCCGGAAGGGTTCTGAACTGTCAGTATGGGATGCGGTGAGTGAAGAAAGACTCACGCTGTGACCGTTGTTGCTGTCATCAGGATCGATGCCGCCGCGAACGTAGGCGGATTGACACTGGCCGCCCTTGCCGGACCAACCGCTCGGGAGGTCATTGCTTCTGAGAGGAGTGAGTCGCGCTTCATGCGAGATGGCTTCAGATGACGTACCGATAATATGCCCATTCCTGTTGAGGAGTCAGTTAACATGGCCAAACTCAGAGACTGGAGCACTCACACTCAGATTCGCTTTGCCGATGATGATGAGCCCAGCTTGGATGAGCTTGTTGACGAGATCGGCATTCGAGGTTGGGGTCATGCCATGCAGCGCCCAAGAACCACAAGTCGTCTCCATCCCCAGCTCAGGAACCGTCGCGATGTTGTCCTTGAAAGGTCAGCTTCATGCAATAGCGACAGCGACGCCACAGTCATACCTTGATCACAATCGGGATCCCATGCAATCGCCCCCGGACCTTGCCATCCTTTCGCTCCTTATCAAGCGCCTCTGCTCTCTGTCGCAGCTGATCTTTCGGCACCAAACTCAACATCGCATGAAGATACTTGTCATGCTTCTGAATCATCTCAAGGCTCTTCTCCACCAAGTCAACACTGGTGAAGTGCCCACTTGTCAATCCGGAGGCCAGAGCCTTGGCGTCAACAGTGAGGAGATCGGGCAGAGTGCGACTCTGCGAAAGAAAGGGAACCATTTGACGGAGATTTGCCCAGGTGAACATGATGTAGAGTGTAAAAGCGAAGAAGGAAATAAAGGCGATGAAATGGAACTGTTGTTGAGCCATGCCGCGCGCATTCTCGTGAAGGTGAGGAGAAGCCTTATAAAGGTGAATGCGGGAGGCTGATGCAATTAACCGATTCCACGTGACTGCCAGTGCAGCATTCGCAGTGGCAGACAGTGAACTGATCAAATTGCTTATTGTTCAAATGGGCCTTTGGAAATCAACGTCTCTAGTTCTGGTGGGCACTGCAGGCTCATGAAAAAATCCAAATCTTCGACTGAAATGTCTTGGGTGTCATTGTTTGAGTTCTCCAGTAATCGCTCTTGGACTGGTCTGTCACGAAAATCTGACAGATATCGATCTAAGCAGAACGACTCAACTGAGCAAGGAGCAGAGGGAGATTTTTCTCCAAATGAGCTGAATGAACCAGCTTGTGCTTTTTCTGATGACATAATTTCCTAAGCCGTCAGTATGTTCTTGTCCTTTGAGCGACACTCATACTCACGTATTCGGCTGTAATATTGTACATGAGTTTATGAACAGATCAATACGTCAATATACATCACCAGTCTCACCTGAACAGACCCCAACTTTAATAATCTTTACAAAAACGCTCATTCACAGACATTAAGGTCTGCCGATTTCCCAATTCAGAAACGTAGCCTTACATTCCACTCATCAATATGTTTGGCTCCCATCTCATCCTGCTTTTCTCTCATGACACTTCACCAGGAGGACCCATGCAACAACTGATATTATCCATCTACTGAATCGTGTCACCGATTTCCCAAAAGGGAAGACAACAGGCAGCTGAAGACGATGACGAGGGTAAGCATCGCCTGTTCACTTTGCAAATTCTTGACGCCCGATGAGACTCTTCTGAATTACTAATTACCCCAAACTAATGCAGTTGTAGTTAATCCCTCTTCATCACCGGGCATGATCATAGGTTCAGCCCCAATTACCTTGAACCCGACGGACGTATACAGCTTGATTCCCATTGGACTCCCAAAAACCGTAGCGACAAATCCCTCGCGCTCTGCCTTTTCCATTCCGTATTTACAAAGAGCAGCGCCGCAACCTCTTCTGCGATAATCGCGATGCGTCGCGAGATTAACAAGATGGAGTTGCTTGCTGCCGAATTGACTGAAATGCATATCATAAACTTCTTCTACGCGCGACGCGAAATATCGCATGTGAGGGAGATTTGCATCACGACGTTCGTTGTCGCCCAGAACACCGGGTTTGACTGAGTTGTTAGCTAGGATGTGAAAATTGAGGCTGACATACCTGGTTTGGCACCAGTAAGACCAGAGACATCCCAGATGCCCAGAGCGACAATCTTTTGCCCAGCCTCTATGACGAGAATGTCATAGCTTTCAGGCTGTCTCAAAAACCCCTCATACTCAGCTCTGGTCCACTTCCACTGATCTTCAGGGTATTCATGGCGATATGGGAATCGGTAATCTCGTTCTGGATCATCAGGGAAGGCTTCAATAGCAAGTTTTGTGATTCCATCCAGGTCATCAATCGTAGCTTGTCGCATACGGAGTTCTTGGTCGATTGTTCGCTCCATGGTTGATGTATGTAACTCCCACTGTGGCTGGTTGATTCGTCTTTAATGGTGGTTGTCACCAAATGTTTACCGTCTGAAAAGAGTAATCGGTAGGTGAGACTGCAGATCTTTGCTCCTTATGGTAGTCGGTAGAAGCAACGGCTGACAAGTCACGCCAGCTCGGGATCCATGCCTGATGTGGAAGTCGGTAGAGGCGCTGAATATTTAGCTCCCGAACCCCACAACTTTATTGCGTGGATCTTTTGTACCGATTACTGAATTAAGCAAAATGATTGAGAACGGTAGGTCCTTTTGTCTGTGTTGTGATGAACTTTGCTGATTATGATAGTGGACTGGTTTGAGGTGATTGACAATCTGGAGGAGGATTTGTTTGATGGTGACGACTGGCTCTCGGAGCTTTTGCGAGAGGAGCCGAAGGATGGTGTCAATGTTGACGTGGAACCTGTTGAAAGTGTTCCGGTCACCGAATCTGCCGTGGTTGAAGAGTTGACTTTGGATCCGTCACTGTTGACACTTTCGACTTACACGAACTATCCCCGCAGTTACACTCAAACCTTTGAGCCCCATGATCTTCCGATGGATCATGTGTTTCCGAATTTGACTCTACAGCAAAGTGTCTCTACAGAGGATGAGACACGATTCACGCCGAGCACAAACTCCATCTTGACTCCTTCTGGGTCGAGTGCTCATTCTCAGAGTCCTCCCAGAGCAGCGAAAACTCAGAAACGCAAACCTCGCTCAGAGCGTAAACCAGATCGTTCAGATGTTTTGACCACAGATCTTGTAAGATACCTGAATCAGTGTTGTTCCCACTAACTCTTTAGGCCCCCAAAACAGAGTACAAACACGATCAGGGCGGCAACCTTCAGGGCGTATTCACTGTGTCCGGACTGAGCACTAGAGTCAGAGGTCCTTTCACTGAAGAAGCTCGAAAGGCTACTGCGAATGCAAGAAAGAGAGGCGTTTGCGAAAAGTGTCGCGGCATGAAAGTCCGAGTAAGTTTCCAGGTATTTGTTTGAGTCATACTAACTATTTAGTGCATCATGCCAGAAAATCCATACGAGCCATGTGCCAGGTGCTCAAGACTGACGATTCTGAAACGTCCATGCATCAGAGTCAATCTTCACGACCTTCCACTTCACAGACTTGGTATGTTCCTCTATCGGTGATTGACCAAGCTGACCTTGTAGGCTCTACACGCGACAACAAGCTGTACGAGTGGCTATCCATCAAGGATATCATGAACGCAAAGCTGAACATCGACCTCGATCGACATACAATCAAGCTGACTCAAGGATTCGAGTGCGAGGTCGAGGTCACCGTGTCCAAGTTTCAACCCCTACCTGGCGACAAGACTTCGTATCCATGGAAGGACTCTGCAGGGAACCAGCGGATGCTTGAGTTGCCGCACTACTACATCGCTGACATGGACAGTCATCAGAGGGTTATTGATGAGTATAACCAAAAGTCGTACAAGGTGTACATTCAGAGACTCCTCAAAGGAAAGAGTCCCTTGATGGTCTGGACCCTTCAAGAAGCAATCCGCTTCTCGGAACAACACAACAGCTCCCTTGTCAAAGATAGTCTGCGGCTTTGGGCTGGAAGTCGACTGACCGAACTCCCATGGATGATCTGCGGAGAACATACACTAGGTCAGATCCCAGTTCAAGATCTCGAATGTCCACGCAGTGGTACCATACCGATCCCTCCAATCATGGATACACAGATGGACCATTTAGTCATCAAAAACATCATGACTCCCCTTCGTCAGAAGATCCTCGCAGGTCTGCAGAAAAAGATCATGGAGAACAAACGCGAGAATTGGTACGAGATTTATCTCACAACCTTCGTGCTCCTTAGCAACATGGAGCGCCAATTCGCGCAGGTCTTGTACATCATCGACTGGTACGGAATGGAGAGTCGCTTCGGTACAAGAGGAAACTCTTCCGTTAGCGAGTCATTCATTCACTCCTGTAAGACACTACTGGCGTTCTTTCACTATGCTGGCGGAAGTCATAAGCCACTTGCGCTGGACTGGAAAGGTTCGAAAGCACCTCTTGGGATCATGACGCAGCAACAGGCGGAGTATCTGGATAAGACTCAGAAACAAATTGATCGCGAGGGCGAGAACTTGACGGGATTGAAGACGGAGTCGATCTATAAGAGGGATATGTATTGGTGTCATCAGTTGTTACTGGGGGATTGCAAGGTTGATGAGCAGAATGATAGGGAGATTGATGAACTTAAGGAGGAGGACTACATTTTCCACTGAGACGGTTATGTATCTTCTCGACAAATAGGCAATGATTTACCTGTTAGCGATGCTCTGTATGGCATTGTGAACGAGCAGCTTGTGTTGTGACATGCTCATGCATAGGGTGATGTCGTGCAAATGGACAAATCCGTAGTGATTCCAACGCCAACCGAGGGCTCGCATGTTGTTCTGACCACTGGGTAATTATAAAAAGGTTCATTCTAACTCTTGCGAAAGCCTAGAACTAATAAGCACGGTAGCTAGCCACGAGAGGCTCTGACAAACCCAAGGCGAGGGCGGAGTTGACCAATTCTGGCTGCGTCTTGTCTGCATTCTGCGTCAAATCGCCAAAGCTGCTATAACATAAAACTACCTGTACATTTTCCTACATAATAATAATCCACTTGATCCGTCTTCGCTGTCAATCAGTAGAGTGACCTGATACGACGTGGAGGCGCACCTTCCCAACGTCCTGCCAAGCACGTGGAAAGTCCACATGGTGGTTAAGCTTAAACATCCATGGCCAATGACAGAGAGTGCATCGCCCAAAAAGGGATATATACCAGTGCGGAAAGAATTCTACTTCTTGGGAGACGTTGGCAAACGCATTTTACCTCTCCTACTAATGGACCGATTCACTGACCTGGTATGCGAGCCATGGGATTGGATACAACTCCTGTGAGGGGCTCTGTCTCGAGGTTCCGGCACTCTATTATGTCTTTTTAGGTAGACGGCGGTAAACGCGATGGATAGAAGTAATATGAGAAAGCGGCTGTAAATTCGAAACAAAACGTAGTTTTCTATAATTATTCCTTGAATTTGTGGGCACATAATATCCAGCTAAGTAACTGCTCTATTGGGGTCAAAGCCATCGCAAAGCTAAAATTCACAATCTGGAATTGAGATTCAAATACACTAGTTTTATCCCTCAATTAATAATTTCCCACGCAATATACCTTCCAAGTCCTATCTCATTTGTAAGCCTATATGAATACTGTCATTTGAATTCTCTTCTGTCGCTCGCGACAAGCGCAAGCCCTCCTTCAGATCTTGATCGCCTCCAACGCACAAGATAAATGGGCCGCCAAATATTGCGGCGTGTCATCCAATAAACCGAATCATCGACCTTCCTCTACGAGTTGGGTAATGAGGTCAAATAACACCAACTCATGCAGTACATCATGTGCATCATCTCCGAGGCCAAATGAGAGCCAATTCTGACCCGCCAAAAACTCTGCTATCACGTCCGTTCCCTGCATTCTCCAAAAGTCTCGCGCCATCGACACAGCCAGTCCGACCCCAGTATCCAAATACGGCGAGGGACAGCTTTCAGCACTTGGGAATATCGTCTTGTAAATACGCTCCCAGCGCCGTTTGTCGGATAGTTGAGGGTTGTCTTTCTTGGTGAGTCTGTCTCTCTGGTAGAAATTGATGCCGTCTGGTATCTTGAGAGACTGGGTTCTGCATCTTTTCTCCAGGATGTGTCTGTCGCATTTTGACACGCTGTCGAAAGTCTTTGAGCACCTCGGACACTAGGGCGGTCTAGCGTGATGCCGTTTCACATGTCTTTTCACTCTCTCAATGGAGTTGAGTTCATGGTTGATCAGACAGGCGGGATATTTCTTTGGGTTAGAAGCGTGGAAAGGACATTGGTACTGGGTGCGACCTTCAACTGGTGATATAATAACAAATGAATCGTTACTCGGGCGACACTCGCTGTAGCAGATCTGAGCGTAGTTGGTTGGAATCACCCAATCGCATTCATCTCCGCGCTCTTGTCGTGTTCGTCCGTGGTGCGGTAGTTCGGTGTATATCGCTCGCGAGTGGAAGTTGTCAAAATGTGAACGAGCTGCTGGCAGTAAATGCTGTCTCGCCATTTGAATCCTCGGGTCATAAAGCAATCTGCTGTTTTCCCATTGCGTCGACTTGTCCTCGCAACAGAGCTCGTCACCTGAGCTTTCACTGGCACTGTCGTAGCTATTTTCTCTGTGCCTGACGTCGGAATCCCGAGGGCCGTGTCGGTGGTGAAGTCGAGATGTTCTCAACGCATTTGCACTGTACATGGAAGGTTGTAAAGGCCTTAGTGAAAGCGTTTGCATTAATACAGCTCGTCGGGGGCGAAGACTGACCCGTGACGACTATTAATGGCCCGAGAGGGAACAAATTAATGCGAAATGTATGTGACGACTGAGGATTCAATGCAATGTGATTGAAAGATGAAAATTTTCATAGGTAGCCAATGCTCGTTGCGATATGGATGTTCTAGGCGATAGAGAGGGCAACAAGTATTTTGTCCGTATGTGTTTCTTCGTGTCCTCTACGTCCTGGGGGCTGAAGCCTCTTTTAAAACGCTCACCTTACCGCAGCATATCCCAATTGTCAAACTAAACCACTGTGCCAAGCCAATATAAAATAAAGGACAGGGGCCTAGGCAGGGCTTATATTTTATACAACACCAATCAAACATCGACACGTATGCCGCTTTGCAGATAATTTACCGATTCCTGTAATGATTAAATAGCAGTATTTCCCTGTCTTATTTTCCTAGGGATTTTACATTTAGTAATCGCAAGCCAAACGGCGCCTTACCTTACGCCAGTAAATGGGACTGTCCCTGCAACCAGACTTGTAACTCTGCGCAATGGCAGAACAGGACCTTGAAAGAGGAGAAACGGACACTAGTGGTCATGTCCAGGAGGGCCGTCGCCGTCGCCGTCGCCGTCGACGGCAGCGCCGCCGCTACCGTTCCCATGTTTCTGATGTTTCTGATCAGTGTAAGTACAATTTGCGATTACTATCTTGTTTTGCACTTTTCACTCAATGAGGCTACCTTAACCCACCATAATGTCTTTCACGTCATCAGTTAACTCTGGACAGCCCGTTATACGTCGCCCCCGACCTCTAGTACATCGGAATCCGGCCATGCCGATCGCGCCAATTATATCTCGACAGCACAAAAGCAATACATCGAGACGCTGGAGAGGAGAGGCGCTTTAGGATCCATAGAAATGCTCTACCGGCACAACGTGCTCTTTTGCAGGGCTAAGCTTTTTAAGCACTTCGTTCTCAGTAGACATGGTGAGATCAATCTCGACATGTTAGAGACAATGTGTGAGGATTTAGAGAAGTATTGTAAGTATTGAAATTGTTGATTTATCTACGTTATCCGCTGACACGTTTGCATTTTAGCAAGAGCAATGGAAGGCTATCGCAGCTTTCGAGATCGTCCCGGCGCATTCAGGTACAATAAGAATATCATGAGAATGGGTGCGCAGCTTGCAGTGCTGGCGCAGGCCGAGCTAGGCAATCTACCAACTAATCAAGAGCATCCATCGGTGGATATTGAAGCAATAAAGGAAGAAATAGTAAGGTTCTACTGTGACAAAGTGCTGGGTGAGTACGGTACTTTCACAAGTGACACTGGCATACAAACAGAGATTGGGTTGGATAACAAGAATGCTTTTTACGCTCGCTTGCTTATGGCTTTATTTGGCGGATTTGTGCTAGTGGCCCCTATGCTAGTCATGACACTGCATCCTTCACTGCTTACAGGTTTAGTAACAACATCGGTTTTTGTCTTTGCAGTAGCTGTAACCCTTGCTTGGTTTATGACTACAGCGACAGCAAAGGATATTATAGCAGCAACAGCTGCGTATACTGCAGTTCTAGTAGTATTTATAGGAACAGGCGGGGCTTCTAAAGACTGAGATAGCCGAGAACCTCCTTAAACGGGTCTTATTATCAGGTAGTCTTGATGCATACACGCGATAGCGACAACTCTTTGTTTGAATAAGGTTGAGAGGAGAACGGGCCGATTCTCGATGAGGTACTGCAGTTTGAGGTGTTGCAACGTGTGTGAGGCGCGTGATGTGAGCCACCAGCTGTGGGGACTATCAACTCAAAATAACACTCTTTTGAGGTGTTCCAAAAGACGATCCCATTCGGCTATTTTGTATCCAGCGTAGCATTGGTATTTGTGTGGATCAAGCATGAAGAACAGATAAGCAAGCTGTTTAGTAAAAGGCTGGTGGGAGCCAGAGCGTCTGTTCTTCTTGCCAGGGCTTTGTCCATTTCCCTTGTAAATCTGCTATCGCTAAAGCGACTCCCCGCAACAGCGCTGAAACCCTTCTCCATTGGTGCGAACTGCCAGTAAGCCTGACTCAATGAAGGACGTTACTTATGTTCAACCTTTTTTTCCCCCATCGTGCAGGCCGTACAGAAGCATTAACCTAATCAGCATTCCTATCCGTAATCTTCAGGAAGGCCTTATGGAGTTGAAGGCGATGTGAGAATGCTTCATCAGACTGCTATGAAGGCATCCACATCAATACGTCAGCTGTCTTTCGCAGTAATCATTGTCGACTCGACGGGGCTAGAGTTGATGGCAAACTCATATCCATGGCTCCAGCTAACCCAGCCACTGGAGGGGGGCGAAGGGTCAGAGAGCGACATGTCTTTTGCGACCTCGACAGTAAGCCCAGAACTCTCAACGGAAGAATATTTTATGACCTCTTCATTCGACCTAGAGTTTGAACCAGCTTTCTCAACGCCTATACCGCCATTTCAAACGTACGACACAAACTCACAAACACTCAGCTTCGCAGAAGCACTCCTTCTTACGCAAATAGTGGATCATGAGAAAGAAGCTGCGAGTAGCTTTGATGCCGAAACGCAACCACAATACTGCTCTCTTGATATGCTTTCGAATAAGACGCTGCCACCGCGGCAGGGGCTTGTTGATGAAGCTAAGGATTTCACGTCTGTTCATGCATCACAGGCCTGCAGGTATTACGGAATGGATTTGACGGACAGTGTATCAAGTGGAAACACATTTGAACCTTCTTCCGCTTTGCTGTTAACATACGGCAAGAGTAAGATAACTGGCTCTTAAGTCTCTATCTATCTGCTGACCATGTAACAGACAACCATTGCGAACCACCACAGGCAATCAAAGGAGGTCTGCCGCCCTCTAGAGCACAAGCAATAACTCTGGACCCAACTAAAACGTGCATGGGCGACGAAGATGGGAGCACTTGCCCCTTAATGTTTGACAGCGACGATTCCAGTGTGGAGGATATTGAAGTAAGAAAAGCTTTTGCTTACCCTTATTTCCGCCGCGATCCGGTTCGCCATATCGAATGCTTGAGCCGCAAGCTCTACCGTATACAAGACGTCAAGCAGCATCTATATCGGCGCCATTAAATGAGGAGAGACAACCCTTCAGACGCTTCGGATAACACAAGGGGCGTGAATACAAGAACACGGAGCATTTTGAAACTTCGCTTAGATAGAAGACTATCTCCAGAAAGGCAATGGCACAAGATCTGGGAGACTCTTTTTAATCTGAAATTGCCAAGAGAAGGACCTTATCTCGGTGGCTCTAAGGAAGAAATTGTTGGAAGTATGATTGCAGTATGTAAGCAGGGAAGCAGTCGAGTTGTCCCGGGGATATTGAGAAGCCTAGGCCTTTCCAGCGAGAAAAGGAAATCTGTTCAACAATTGATGGAACAGCTTCTTAGCGGCTTTCAAGCGTTATCAGATGAGCGATCAAACGACATGGAGACGGAGGAGACGGAGAAAGCTTCGGCATGCGGTGGCGTTGATTCGATACCAATGACACCACAAGATATGGAGTTTGACTTTGACTTCAACATACCATTGGATCGATCACCCTCGCCAGAGATTCAGAATTCTTACCCTAGCAAAGACATGACGCAGATGCAGGAATCCAGCTCGGTGACACCGACAGAGTTGTCAGACTATTCCACTCTTAAGATAAACAAGGGGGATATCTTAGTGGGGCATCAGTCTACAAAACACATGAACCAAAGCGTCCAGGTGAAGCATTCTTGGCCACCAAATGCTGCAGTTTGCACACCAAAGACATTTGAAAGCTCGGAGATGACTTGTGCTACGAGTAACATCGAGTCGGCCGGGAAGTCACTGACTTGTTTGACTCATGTCCTCGAGGATAGGGAGGAACCCGACCCATATGAGTATGTCGACGCATGGGAATGCCATTACTGCGGATTTGAATACATCTTCATACCTAGCGGAGGGAGCAGCGACAGGTTGTGCTTTAACTACCCATGCTTAGGGCGGCTTCCCAGCTACTACGATTCGGTTTACAAGGCAAGGGTCATCAGAGGAGGTTGAAGGCTTTGTGCTTGTCACAGCCCGATACTGAGGGCGCAATTCCACCTGTATTAAGAAAGTACTAAGTAAAGAAGAGCAAGCTCTTGTCATAATCCCGATGACTCTGCCAATTTCCAGTAACCTATCATGATATTTGAGGAGAGTTGAGTATGAGTAGAAGGAATATTTTTGACTCTAAGCGTCTCCCGACGCTACTGGGAAGGTACAAGTGTCATTACTGTATCATTTCCCAGAGCATGTTAGGAAGTTGTACTGGGCTATATGAGAAGGTGCCGCTCAGCATCCCAGAATGATTGTGCCCATTTCCATTGGTCAGGCGTAATTTCGAAAACGCCATCACAACCTACCCATGGATTCCAGCTGTGCTTCTCTACTGTCCCAATCCTGGAAAGCCCAATACCTTGAACCATGAGAATGTTGGGGTGTGGACTGTCCAGAACGCTTTCAAATGTCCACAGTACAAACCGTACCTGATCTTGAAGCGCCATGCTCTGAAGCTGGAGGAGCATGCCCAGCCCTTGCGTTGTGAGGTAGTGTACGTACTTGTTCACCTCGATTTGTTTGCAGTTTTGGAGTCGTGATTTTCGCCGGTCTTGAGACCTGCCACTAAAAAGGCATGTTTCGCTTGCCTTCAGAGAGCTCATTGTGTTTTGCATCATGGTGCAATGTTGATCGTAAATGTAATAGGCAATTGAGTAGAAAGTTTCCGTGGCCCAGCACACACCTTTGGCACCACAAACACCCGGAGAAAAGAGATGGTAACGAATGTCTAGGTCCCTCGGAAATAGGGGTTGCCCAACGTGGAAGAAGGCTTGGACGTAGCTCTCGAACCGACAGGCGGCGTTGACGAACCTCAGGCGCTCCTCGGAAGAAACGACGGGCCAGTCTTCTGGGCGCCTATGATGTCCAAATAATTCCTCCCGCGCCTGGGAGATATAGCTCGTCGTTAGCCATCCAACATCGGTGGCTAGAGTCGACAGTGCGCAGATGGCCGCCAGCGAGACGCGATGGGACACGTGATGATGAGTATTGCTGCTGTTGATACAAGACCACAGAATCCACTTAATGATGAATTCACGATGCGGTGGCCTGGGATCATTAAACCCGGGGTCCTGCTTGGCATGGCGGAGTCGAGCCGCAAGCAAGTAGGCAGTTGAGACAGGACCCCCACAAAATTCCAAGATCTTAGTCGTATGCGGCGTCATCACTTGCTTCCTGTTGTCGAGAAAGCAGTGTAATAACCAAGGATGGGCGTGAGTCATGGCGTAAATATCCTGTGGTGTATCGACATATTTCATGATCGCCACTGCGAGCTCGACGGGTAGATCCTGAAAACCGACCATGGTGGGCGTTGTTGAGGAAAGGAATGACTGAGGTTGGAGGTGAGGGGCAGACTTCGGGTGCTTATATAGTTGGATAATAAGCTTTCAAAACTTGTCACGCTGTGGGCTACGGATAACCTTTTTGCAACGAAAACTCTTTATTTGCAGCTGAGACTTGTGGCTGTGAGCTTATTCCGGCAGAGAGAACCTAGCGACCAAAACTGTGTTATTTTTACCGAGCGCCGAGTTCTATCTGGCCGAGTGGCAGAGGTCGATGACATCATCAATTAACCAAGACTCTGACATCGTGGGTTGTTTAATCTCATGTAGGCAATTATAGGTTCCCATTATTCTTGAAGTAAGAAAGTAAAATTACTTGCACCTTCGGAATACCATAGGGGGGCACTTCGAGTCAAAGATATTCCTTCTACACATGCTCAACTCTCCTCAAGCATCATCACCACGACCGACATCATCGCTACAATTATCAGTACAGCAAGGCGCGGCGTTCTTTTAATCGCATACCAATTACTACACAAAAATTAATCAACATGTCTGATCCGACCATGGCTTTTCAGCCAAAAGTTTGACATTACTGCCAGAAATCATCCGACGGGCGTCGAGAAACCCTGGAACTCTATGCTAAGGGATGACAAGATTTAGGTAAATTTAGCATAACTTAAGTAGAGACTTAGGATAACTGAGACTAGGCACTTGGGGTCAGCCAGAGTTCGCAATACCAGGGCACCATGTTCACAGAACATCCTCATTTGCTTTAGCGCGGGCAGAGATAGACCTTTCGGACACTTGGCATTCGACGACCAAGGATCTAGCGTTCCCTGCAGTGTGTAGAATTGTCGCCGGTACCGTTCCAGAATATTGACGTAGTTGCTGTATAGCTTGTACGTGCGGTAGGCTGTGACTGCATCTGTCGTGGGGCCATCGTCGCTGATATCGGGTTCTGAGCCGTATGTTGCCATGCGGCGAAAGTCGTACTCCTAGGTACTCAGATGACAAGACGGCAAACACATACAATCATTCATAGGTGTCTAAGTTCTCTCTGCTGATTTAAGTTCTCAGCTACAGGTCTCAAATGCAAATACCAACACATCTAGCTCTCGAACACTATCATTACAGACCCCACTATCCTTTTAGCCTTTCACGGCTCTTACACTCAGCTAAACCTTCTATACTTATAATATTATATTGTCAGGACTTAAGCTAGAGATAATATGCTTGACGATCTGCCTCCCCCTTACGATATCGCATTTCTCTCGTCGTTAACCTAATAAAGTGCTAGCCTCACCCACTTCCGATTTCTTGTTATCGAGACATTCTCCTGTTCTAGGTTCTTTCCCCTTTTCAGTTTCGGGCGCTTTGCTGACGTCATCTGACTTGCCAACACTCGTACTACATTTACTCGCACGTCCTAGCGCGGGTTCGGCATCGAGCTCTGAAATAGGGTCCTGGTTTGGCTGAATGGTTTTGAATATAGGCTTTGAAGGATTCTCTGCCTAATCATCTATTAGCTCGAGTCTCTTCTTATTCTCTTCAAGATGACTGGACGGTTCTGCTACATCTCTTCGCCTATGATCAGTGTGGGTTGATGCTCTGCTCATAACTTACACTTTCTCCGAGTTTCCATCCAAATTTGAGTGCTGCTCCTTCATAGTTCTTTGTCGTAGAAACCAACTGGAAAGCCTCTCTCTGCTGGGGGCTGTTACTCTATTGATGCGTCAGCTTCGGTCTCCTTTTCGAATCGGGTTTCGCCTTTCATTTCGTAAGTCAGGGACCCATTCTCTATCGTTTATATTAGTCTGCTATCTTCTTATGACTTACTTTTCCATCAGATTTCTCATCAAAGTTGAAAATCGCCGCTTTTGCAGACTCTGCGCCTGTTGCCAATTCAACCGTCCCTTTCTTCTGCCGTAAAGCTAAAATAGAACGCTTGTTTGGTTTCAGATATTTATCAATACTTTCCACATGACTCTTCAAAAATATGCTCTCCCTAAACTTTTTCAATAGCAGTATCCGAATTTCTGGCTGGCTTTGAAGGAGTGTATCCCAATCTGAGGATGTACCGAGCAATTTGTCTGGACTGCCAAAGTGTTCCACGACAAAGTGCATATAGAAGCTTCTCAACTGTGAGCCGGGAGAAGTGTTACTAAACACGTATCGCACGTCATCGGAGGTCATAGGTCGTCCGAAGGTTGGTCTTGTGTGGTGTTCATGAAGACGACGCATTGCGCAGTTTTGGAATTCGATAGATCGAAGCTTGTCCCCGAGAACCCAACATTTGGCATCAGCATTATAAATCGATACTACTGAGGGAGACTCATAGCTTCCATAATACATCCATTCCACAAAAAGGCCAAATACTTCAGGTGGATAGCCGTGAAGTCTGATTCGCTTATCGGATTGCTGAAGACTCAAGGAGTAGGTTTCTTTCAGGTAAGGCGAGTAATGTGAGACCAAATTTATGGGAAGACACCATGTCTTGAAAGACTTTGTTTCATCACAGTTTGAGAATGGTGTTGTTGTTCCAACTTGGATCTCCACTCCGCTGCCTTGAAGTCTGATTGAATTAGCTTTGTCTCAATTCATGTCGTAGTGAACATACAGTTGAATTTTGCCCTTGTCGACCAAAGTCTCTTTGATCAAAGGTTTCGAGCCGGTCGCGAAAATGCTCTGAGCATTCGGATTGGCATTGTGTGCAGCATTACGGCCCTTGTCGTGCTCATAGTCCTCAAGCCTATGCTCTTCAAGGCTGAAACTTCTATAATCCGGATGACAAGGAAACGCTTTGTATTCCTCCCAAGATCCATTGTCTATGCGCTCTCGTATGGGGTCGGTAGGTAATGGCTTGTCCCACGTACCAGGTTTGGCGGTTTTGGCGCCTTTCATTGTCCATTAGTATATACAATTTACACGCATATAGCGTTCAAATTCTTACCCTTCTGGCTAGGAACAGAGCCAAAAGCAAAGCTGTTCATTGTCAAAGATCATTAGTGAGACAAAACATTACTGTCAAAAGAGGCTTACCTCATTTTTTATTCTGCTAGCTGCGACGTTACGTAGCAAGGTATTGAGTGAGTGTGAGGAGTATGAGAGATTTTTATGGTCTAATACGTGGCACTTGGAAAAAAAGACACTGCCTTTATCTCTCCGCCTTGAGGTCAGAGCGCTATGGCTGAAACACGTGAAACGCTCTCAATAACCGCCAAGCAAACCAATCAAAAGATAAAGGCTAATTTAGGATGGCGGTATCTAAAGTGTTATCCGGAACCCCTCTTTTAGCAAGTAAAATTTCAACGGTCTAGCTCTGTTATCTCCTACCGCTTTGTTTTTCCTGTTGGTTCTTCCCCAGCTAATTATGCAGATTCCATAACCCCACCTTGGCAGGCCTCTTGTTGGTCCTGTTATGGTTTCTCTGCATCTAAGTGCCGCCAATACCTGTCTACCCTTGAGGCGAAGGCTTTGAGAATGTGACAGGAATACCGAGGTAGAGAATCACAAGTGGGTGATTTATAATACTGCGATAAGAGATCTTAACAGACATGCTACGCTTTTGAATCAATGCCCAGTCGGTACTCCTTGATAATATACTCTGAGGCTACTAGTATAATATAGCGTAAATCCGAGTCACGCCTTTTCTTTTTATAGCCTTTTTATGGAATAACGGGATTTGGCTCTAAGGTTATTTATCTTCTGTTTTAACTAACCAGCACACTCAAGTAATAACAGTTAAGATAATGCTACTAAGTCTACACCAGACTATACTAAACCCGCCTAAGTCTTTCATAA
This sequence comes from Fusarium tjaetaba, assembly GCF_013396195.1. NCBI lineage: Eukaryota > Fungi > Ascomycota > Sordariomycetes > Hypocreales > Nectriaceae > Fusarium > Fusarium tjaetaba. The sequence goes on from NW_023501204.1 coordinate 33,957, forward strand.
CTCAGGACAGAAATTCTAGATTTTCCTGTTTGTCCTGGACTATCTGCTGACCACGAGGTTAAACTTCTAACCGCTAAGACATAAAGTTCTTCACATACAACTTTTATTCATAATAACACATATATAAGAGAAGACCTTAAATTTCTTTCATGCTAGCAAATTTCAGCCATAGAGCTTAACGCCAAATACAAACAGATCTAATTCCACAATCCTGTAGTTAATAACTATACCATCGCTTAACCTTCCGCAGCTTTTGCACTCCCAAAAACCTTCCGTCCTTATAGTACCACAGTGTCAGGACTCAAGCTGGAGATGACATGTTCGCGCCAATAACCAATGCTCGCAATCAAGGCACCGGGTCCAGCCAGCCCCAAAACACCAACGGAAGCCAAGCCTCCCAGCACAGCCTGCTTTGTTCTCACAAAACCGAGTGAGCGCAATTCCCAGACAGCGTACAGCGAATATACCAGACCCGAGGCTGCACTGATAATACCTGTATTTTGGCTGAATGATGCGGCTCGAGATATGGCTGAAAGCGTCCCGTCGGTGGTTGATACAGCTTTGGCGATGACGGGGCCAGCCAAACAGAGAGCAAGCGCAATGCCATGAGAGAACTTGAGAGGCTTTACATCCTCGTTCGTATACACTTGGAGTTCGGATGGGGGAGCATAGTTGATAGGCCTGTCTTCAGACTTCGTGTCGGGTTCCTGTTGTCCTCTGCTGGTCGTTTTGCCGCGGATAGCAGCGAGTCCTCTAGCGAAGACCGCACAAAGCAAAGGGCATGCCTGCCACACTGCCGCAACATAGTGCCTGGCTTTTGCATCTTTGATCGGCAGTAGTGCTGCCACCGTTGGTGCCACGTATCCGAGTAGAACGCCTGGAACAATGGACTTGGCGATCTTGGGATCGACAGGTCTGTGGATAGTGGACTTGGTGGAGAAGAGGATAGATGACAGACAGAAGAATGGTAGCACCGAGTTCGGACCGATGAGTGAGTATATGAGCGAGTAGACCGTTGTCCTGTTTGTGTTAGCGGTTCTGTGAAGGATCCATCATAAGGTTTATACGAACCACGACAATGGATTGAGTGAATTTCCTCGCCGAGAGCCCTCGATGAGCCAGCCCGAGAGAACGGGGACCAAGTTGGCCAGGCCCGCCACCGAGGTCTGCCCAACTACCTTTCCCAAGAGCCCTCCAGAGCCCCATTGTTGAAGAACCCTATAGAGGACTCTTGTCCCAGATCTAAGGTCCTTGTTCTTGAGCGCAGCAAAGAGCGACAGTCCAAGAGTGCCGGTTGCTAGAACCCAGGGGACTCGCCTAGCAAGACCGCCCTTGATGGGTTTCGCAGGTAACTCGTCCTCAAACGGAACAAAGTGAGGTCTTTTCGGGACAGGAATACCTTGAATCCTTGTAGCCTCGCAGCAGATCGGGGTGACGATGTCAATAAAGGCGCTTGGGCCAAAGAGCGAAATAAGAGGTTTGAAGATGAAACGAGCCAATGGGAACCGTTGGCTGATCATCATTTGAAGCGAATGTGCTTGTTCGACCAGTCGTTTGGCACGCTCGTAGCGGAGCGCGTGGACTTCTGATAGTGCAGTATCTGTCTGAGAGTCTGAAAGGCCTTCGGGGCTGAGCTTGAGCTGACGAACCAGGGCGTTAACGAGCAGTGCGGCAGACTCCATGGCTCCGTTGCCGCCTTGACCAGATGCAGGATCAATCTTTGAGATATATTAGCTACGCGAGAAATGGTTGATTGTGAACCGGCATACCTTGTGAGCTGAATCTCCTATGGTGACGATACGCTTGTAATGCCATCGATCAAAGACATACTCCTCAAGTGGAACTAGTGTCGACATGATCTTTCGGTCATACAACTCGCCAAAAGTGACGTCCTGGGTGATGTAATCTCCATGATGCGCTTTCACCAGTCCTTCTTCATCAGCCTTAGTGTACTTAGAAATGTCCTTCCCACGCTTTGTCTCTGGGAGACCATCGAAGAGGAACCAGTATGTTCGGTCTCCTGGTGCCGCTATGATTAGATATGCGTGGCCATCACCAACCACCGTCTGTTGGCTTCGGTAACCCAGAGCAGAAGGTCGTTTCGAAATTCCGAAGATGCACCTTGTCGATACTGGAACTCCTACAGAACATGTGAGCGACAAAGACACGGGATGAAGTGATACGTACGAGAGTTTTCGTCCTCGGGGAAGTATCCTGGACTCTGCTCCTTTCCTAAACGCCACATTTCGTCTCTTACTGCGCTGTGGATGCCATCTGCTCCCACGACGATGTCGCCCTCGTACACCGAGCCGTCTTGGGTAAAAGCCTGGACTCCACCATCAACCAACTCCACTCGAGTAACCCGCTTTTTGGTCAACACCCGATCTTTATGCTTCAGATTCTTGTGCAAAACCTGCAATAACATCTGTCGATCGATGAAGATAGAGGGATAGCCGACCCTTGTCTCGAGGTTAGTAAAGAGGCACTCCGCAAACAATATGTCAAGATGTTTCCTACCTTTTCTCAAAGTGAACCGAGAGGCTGGTCGGTGAAGCAGCGGCAAGTGGGAGACCATCGGGCCCATACATGCCACCAATAGTGTAGCGACAATCCCCAGCAATGTCGAGGATAGGCTCGAAACATCCAAGTTGGTCGAGGATGCGAAAGCCGCTTGGTAGAATGCCGATGCTAGCACCGACTTGAGGGGCTATTTGAGGATATGCTTCGAGGAGGACATAGTCTATGTCGAATTGCTCAAGCATGTTGGCGACGGATAGGCCAGCGACGCTGCCACCGACGATGATGACTCGGAATCCCATGGTTATGATTTGTTGAGGTGTAGTTCTTGATGATTTGAGTGCTTGTTTTCAAAAAGCATGAGATCCTTATATATATATAGTGATCAAGGCGCAGAGGCCTCTTGAAGAGGTTTTCGGGTTTGATTGTGTCCGTTGCCCGAAAAATGATCGACATCAACTAGAGTCCAAGCTTCAAGTTGCCCCAGACCGGCCAAAGAGAATTACGGATCCGTGTTTCCACTCTCCCTTACTAAGCGGAGATATCAGCAAATGCATGAAATTACGAGTATTCGGGATGTCACAAACGTGTTGAGAAATGACAGGCTATATCTCTATAAGCCTCCTTAACACTGCTTACCAGCGCGCCATATGAGCCCGTTCGTCGTCTTCTAGTGTCAAGTTGTCGCGCTCGAAATAGCCAAACCTTACCATAAGCAACAACTGCCGGCTCTTGGGCTACACTAGCTTCATTCCGGGAGTGCCAATAAGAACCGGCGTTGTCTCTGGTTGTTGCCAGCTTCTTTACTTATGTTCACGTATATGGATGGGGGCTTGCAACCTGTGATACGAACCGACTACTAAGCATTGTCGCCTATGGTGAATGTGCAAAAAGGGCCTCTTATTCTTGGTAGCATCTTATTGACTTCATAACTATGATGCTTCGATCACATGAAGGGTACAGCTAAAGATAGGATCTATACCCCTCCCCAGGCTGCCAATGTGTTGTCAACTCTGTCCTGCACTACAATTCCCCATCATCTACAAAGGAATCTTAACTGCTCCAATCTGTACAAGGATCCCAAATAGGTCAGGTAACCCCTGCTCTTTAACAATCTTCCCATCCGCGAACGTAAAGAGGTTCATTCCAACAATTTCGAAGCCTTTTCCAGAGGGCGGAAATCCCATGAACGGACCGGTCTGGGTGCCACGGGTCTTCGAACGCAGCACCACTTTGTCTCCTTCTGTGATTATCTGCTCGACGCTCCACTGAATATCCGGAAAGGCGGCACGCATCATGCCTAGCATTTCGAGATATCCGCTGACGCCCTTCAAGGGTTTTTTGTCGAAAGGGACGTGGAATTCAGCTGACTGGTGGATGACTTCATTGCCAATAGTGGCATCAGCTGTGTTGATGAACTCGACGAATCGGTGGATAGCTTGTGAGTGAGACATGGCTGTGTGGTTGCAGAGTTTGGCTAAAACGCAGGGTGCAGGGGGGAATGTGATAGAAAATCTGTCTTTGTGTATTATTCACTTAAATAAAGGTTTTCATAATCTAGCATCTACCTACTCAGTGAACTTATATATTGGTCTAGAACTCTATTTGAAAGTGTTTTTGCAGAAGTATTATCCATCTTATCCCGGTGACTAAGCGGGCTCTGTGGTCTGCATGGTCTGGAGGCCATCTTGTTCGAGCGGGACTAGCAAACCCCCGATCCGCCGACACCCTAATTTGCCGAGGTTTGAAGCTAACTCAATATGTTCTGAACGCGTTTCGTGTAGTGCACATTCGTATTTCTTCCACTTGGCAATCTATTGAAGATTGATACGGAGTCTTGCAAATCGGCCTCTCTCTCCTTCGCACCTTGGTCAGAGTTGCTTAAGCTTAGAAGATCTGTACAAGCCGTCGGGAGGTTGGCAAAGCCCGCAGTGCCGCTTATATGGCGAGTCGTTCTGCAACAAAGCCCTATGCACCAGATCATGGGGAAGGTCCTCCGTCCAAGAGTCTTCGTCAGGGCAGGGCAGTCATAGTCGCTGGCTCAAACACGGGATCGGGCTTCGAAGCGGCCAGGCATATAATCACGTGGACGGCTGCCGGGCTGACCATAGCGGTGCGCTCCACTGAAATGAAGCCGCCAAACGGGTCCTTTTAGAGTCTGCGGGCTGTGATCTAGCCATTCCGGAAGTCTAGCCCTTGGATCTCGCGATCTGTGCCAGCGCCAAGGCATCTGCCGCGCACACAATGACCCAGCTGCCCCAAGTAGATAAAAGCGCGGGTATCACCTCTGGAGAGCGCTCAGAGGATAATTGTAACGAGAGCATGATGGCTTCCAACGTCATGTCGATCGTCTTGGTGGCTTTGTTGGCATTGTTACTTCTGCCGAAGCTCAAAGGGAATGCTGCTTGTCACAACACGAAACCTAACTTGACTATTGTATCGAGTGGCATACACTACGCAGTCGATTTCGATGGGAAGGATGCCCCCGAGGGCATTTTTAGCAGCCTGAATGGCAAGGAAGTGGATCGACGTGGCCAGTCGCTCTCCAATCACTGAGCTTTTAGAGGTGTTCGCTGTGCGCGAGATAGGCGCTCGGAGACCAGCAGAGCTACGCCCACTCACGACTGGGACCACCAATCCCAGTTAATACAGCAGCAGACTGGGAGGTGGCGAGAAACGCTTGCTGCTCGAAACCCCATCCTTCTGGTAGCGCGTCTGACTGATGTTAGCTCTTGGAACTTGGTTTAGGGTACTGCGTGACCAATTCCTCAACAGGGATACATGCTGCAGGTCGTGGGGGTAATGCCACACGGGAAAAGGTGTGGAATGAGCCCTCGGGGTGTCAAAAAGCGTCTGACGCGGGAATCATTATTCACCATACAAAATTAGATCTTCACGTCAGACGTTTTCTGACACCCCCTTGTGAGCTTGTAGACAAGTTCGAAAATATCTAGTCAGGAATCATAAAGTAATCGATGAAATGCATGTTATCTATATTTCAAATGGCACGAAGATGTAGATCTCATGTAAAGCCTCGAGCCAGCCTTGGTTGTTCCCATCATCATTCTGTTAAGCTCTCAGAGCTCAGGCTTCGAGGTAGTAGGAAAGAATCTCTAGTGCCCAAGGCATTTAGTTAGCGTGGACTTTTTCGTACGTCAATCCATAATCACTTCACGGCCTTACCAGAGCGTTAGGTCCTGCGCTATGGACCTATCTGTTTCTCTACGCCAGCTTCTTAAGACTCTGATTGCTTAATCTCTCTCGGTGTGAACAGTAGAGCTAACTACTCTGAGCATAGTTAGAGTCTGGATTGATCTTTCGTCAGCCCAGGCAGTAGCGTAATATTAGCTTTGTAGCTACTTCCAAAAGGGCCACGCCCTTGAATATCTATCCCTTGTTCTAAGCCAACTCTAGACTAGGAGCAAGTCTCTCAACTTTATCATGCTCTAAGCCTCAAGAACAACAACAACTACAAGATGCTATTGGCTAAGAGAGAATATCGCTCAGCTCCGATCAGCAGCTCTCTAGGTTATTAAGTAGGATAGTAGATCTATAGAAGCTGAAAAAAAAAGATTTTCCTTGCTCTCTGGTAGATATGTATCCACATCACTGTGTATGCTTAGCTTAGATAATAAACCCCTCTATATACATGCTTTTTATAATTATAGTTAGCTAAGTGAGCCCCTGGTCTAATGCTCTACTTATCTTTAAAATTATATTATTCCTATATCTCTTCTATAATATTTACTACCTACCTTGTGTTATATTACCTTGTAATCAGTAACAGGATGGAAAACCAAGGACATAACCTTGTTATTATTAATAGTGTTTTCTTTTTTATTTCCCTAACCTCCCTGTTAATACGCTGTTATTTACGGTTGTTTGTCGTTAAGAAATTCTCTATCGATGATTATTTTATCATACTTGCGGCTGTAAGTTACATATCAGATGCTTGTTAGCTGGTGTTTTATAACAATCAATAGTCTTTCTTTGCTCTTAGTGCAAGCTTCTCTACTGTAGCTGTTAAGTATGGACTGGGACAGCATCTGCAAGACATCGAGATACATAACGCCTTTAATGCCATCAAGGTAGGCATGCGTTTGGATCTTATTTAATTATTGCAGGTCGTTTCTAATAACTTATTGCAGTATTTATGGCTCTGTTGCCTGTTTTACTACTTCGCCACTGTATCAGCTAGGGTTACAGTATGCTGGTTCTTGCTTACTGTAGCCGTGAGCAGCCACCAAATAATTATCTACTTCGCAACAGCTGCAGCCACTTTCTCTGGCACCTTTCTGTTTTTCATGACTGTATTTCAATGCAGCCCTGTCTCTTACTTCTGGGACAAGACTCAGATTGGAGTATGCATTGAGATTGATCTGATGGTTATGGCTGCTATACTGTACAGTGTAGCGGCTATAATATCAGACTTGGTTACTGCAACTCTGTCTACTTATACAATTTGGAACCTACAGCTTGACATGAAAAAGAAGCTATTACTTATCCCTGTTATGTCTATGGGTTGTGTGTGAGTTTCTCGCGTACTGACTTTGAGGTCATCGTGCTGATGTTGCTCTAGGTCTTCTATAGCAGTGATTGCGCGGTTGCCTACTCTTGTGAAACTGAAAAGTCCTGACATTCTTTGTATGCCCTATACCCTTCCTCTTGCCCAATTAGCGGTTAACCATTTTTAAAACAGGGAACGCTATAGACTTAGCGATGTGGTCAACTGTTGAACAAGGATTAGTTGTTACAGCATGTTGTCTTTCAACCTTTGGGTCTTTACACTCGCGGCCTGGGGATCGATCACGACCCACCGACAGGGAATCTGAGATACCACCGATTATTCTACCTGTTGTTGAGCCCGGTGATCACTTCACACGACACAGCCAAAGTTTTGGATCTACCGGGCCTACTGCAGTTACCAGTTCTGAAAGCCATGGTACAAATCACAGTTCCCTGGAACTTCCTGGTACAACTGTGATAGACATATCACCACTGGGAATTTACAGAATGGAAGATCTCGATGAGTATGAATATGATGATGAGATGGTCGAATTTGTTCATGAAGGAATTACGAGATGTTCTAGCTCTATATTTGACCGGAACATAAGCTAAGATCGCCAGAAGGACGGCATTCCAGTTGCAGGTGGTCCGGGGGCCTCTGAAGTGTAAAGGGACTCAAAAGACCGTTCTCTAGAAGTTCGAAGCTCATATCACATCCTATGTTAATAATTGGAAGTCTGGCAAGACGTCTAGACGCATCTTCAGTGTTAGATTGTCTCAGTTCAATATAGGTGGCGTCATTCGAGGTGAAACTTAATGAATTGCTCAATACATCCATGAGGATGTTTCGCCGAATTGCGATGGAATGTACTTGCCAATTTCCACGAACACCGGGTTTGAACTTGGCCACAATCTTGACATGATCGCTTGTCAGATCGGATATTTGTACTGTTTGGCCATGCGACAGTTTCTGGCTGGCGACCATCATGTATATCAAAAGAGGGAGATCGACGTCGGGAAATATGCTCATCATGCTTGCCTCAACACTTTTACTGAGGCAAGAGAAAGACATGGCTGTGCGCGCCGTTGTATGTGTAGTCCGGTTCTGTTACGATCGATGGGGTGAAAGCAAGATACAAGAGTCTGCCATCATTGTTACAGGCACTCGGGGGGCAAGACAACGCATGAGAGACTATAATATGATCTTATGACCACATAGAGAAGGTTCATTTGGGCACCACGGACAATCTATAAGATTCATCTTGTCTGGTATCTAAAATAAAAGAAGAGACCTGCTCTGTTGTCTCGATCAAGGCTAAGTTGCATTCAGTCTCTTGTAGGATTGTAGAGTCTAGGCTTCCAAATACCAAGAGAAGTCGTTCAGTGCCCAGGTTCCTTGATCGCCACTCTTTCTGCTCCTCTTCAGATCCTTTCGTACCTCAATACATGATCGCTCAGTCATCGTTACTAATGCGTCAGGTCCTGCGCCATAGACCCATCCGTTTCCGCGAGAATCAGCTGCCATAACGTCGCGCGCCTCAAAAGCGTCCCTAAGTATCAAGGCAGTGTCTAAGCGCCCATTTTCAGAGCTTATATGTGACCTCATGTCGAGGTTGCTGTTGGTACTTGCCACATCCACGAGATCTGCCCACTCCTTGATTTCGACTGAGTCTCTGGTACGCACGGTCCAAATCAAGGTGAACCGACTACTCACAGGCCCAGCGTCCAGCCACCAACGTGCTAGACTAAGAGCTCCCGTAACACCTGTCCCGCCAACAATGCACAGGATGTGAGATGCATTGATATAGCCGGCATCCTTGATGCGATAAGGTCCCTCAAGTCAAACTTCCAGATCTCGGCTGTCTTGGATATTGGGCACCAGAGCTCCCAACTTCCAGGTCCATTCTTTGTCAAGTCTCTTTCTAGGCTTGCCGCTCGCTCGTTGTATCAGGAATCTTTGTCCATGACTAGTGGAAGCCGAAACGGCAGCTGTGAAAGCATGGATCTGGAACTTGCTAACCGCCGGAGCATTGAGATAGTAATACAGTAAGGGCTCGGAGGTTGGTACGGGTTTCTCCATGATCTGTTGTGGGGTGCTCTTCGCAGGAAGCGAGATTCTGATCCAGCTACCGCCTGCATTCTCGAGGGTGGCGACGGTCTTTGTACTCAATCCATTGGTCTCTCCGAAAAATACTCTTCTCACCCAGTCTCCTACCCACAACAACAAACCAGGGAGAAGAAGATAGAAGTCGGTACTGGCATGGATATAGGATGCAACAAAGATTATAATGCCACAAATGACGTGAGTGTAGTAGAACAAGTTGTAGTGTTGGCGACGAATATACTTGAGTGAAGTGACGAGGATGGCCAAGATCGGCAGGAAGACAGCGATTCCAGTGTATGTGGTCTGCACGAACCAGGGGCTTCTTTGTTTACTCTCTGATAAGGTCATTGTTGGATTTCCTGTTGCTAAAGCCTCTTCCTTGGTTTTATCTCCTTCGCTGCTACCATCCGTAGCATAGACCTAGATCACGTCAGTGGTTGCAAAAGAACGACAATGTTGCGCTGAAAGCTCACAATGTATGTAATCCCGTGCGCAGCGACGGCAATTGAGAACAGATAAGCAATGATTCGATGGGCGAAAAGTAATGTGCCGCGATGCACAGAGAATGCCTGTCCAACAAGGCTATTTCTCGATACAGGTATAATCAGAAGGCCAAGAAGGCCGTCGGCATAATGTCCCGTTACACCCGTAATGGTAAGTTGAATCTTGGCGGACACCCAACTCAAACCGTTGAGGCGGCGTCCCCAGAAATCCCAGTGTGTTGGAAACCAGTATATAGTCGGACCAAAAGTCATGACCAGTATCCATATGGTCATGAAAGTCTCTCCAAGAGTGAACCGGTTACCCACGAGATGTACCCCAGCTAGCAGGCGGATATTGGTAAACGATCGAAAAGCAGGACTGTATTAACGAAGGGCAAGAAGACAAAGAGTAAGTGACAGGAAGCAATAATAAACAACGACATGGAGACGCGTCTCAAAAGAGAAATAGTCCTCGGGGCACACAGTGGCATAGCAAGGAAAGCGTATCATGACCAGACTAACTGCCGCGGAGGCGAGTATCGCGACAATCAAGGCCATAACTTGGAGATATCTTCTCATGTTGGTGTTTGGGGTTCGGGGTCTAATTTGATAGAGGAGAAGAGAATGATATAATATCGAGAGAGTTCAAGTCTAGAAAGAGCCCTTTATAGCGAAAATAAACAATTAAGCTTACTTCAATTCTTTATTTTTAGCATTGCGCGATCTGATACTATCGGAGGCGGGCTTTAAGCAAAAAGCCCGACTCTGGAAATTGACCGGGTGGCTTAGATCTATCCTGCGAAATATTCACTGAATTTGCCGATTAAATAAATATGGAAGACAATAAGCACTAGCATCACCCTGAGCCCCGATTGCGCGTCTTGACCTTTTTCTCACTTCTCTAATTCATTAAAGCTCATTCCGGACTTTTATCCTAATCGCCAAATGGTCTTCCCCTGACCAATAGTAGAAGGCGTTTCAAAGCGATGTCACGACTTTATCAGAGGATGTCTGAACGGCCTCTACGTAAAGGCGAGAGCTCAAGAGTAAGCCTCGAATCAGGGAAATGTTTATCATAGTGTTCGTATTATGAAGTGAGATTCTTGTAGACTGATTGTGTATCCATCACATAACTTCATTCATTTATTTAGTCGGCAAGTTCAATCAATATCCTGCAGGATAGATCTAAGCAACTCGGTCAAAATAATGTATTAGCTTTGGGATAGGTTCATCGCGGCTGATTGAAGCTCTCAGCCACAATGTATTAGGTGGTCGTTTTAGGTGGCAGCATGTCCAAGACAGTCAGTCATCCGACGCGTTTCCCCAGACGCGCTTTCGTTTAGATAAAGGCTTTAACTGATAAGACGGACTAGAAACTGGGGCGGAGAATATCGTTTCGTAAGCTAAAGCGTCAGCTAATTCGTAAGCTAAGCCATGAACAGTAGGCTAAGGAGGCACAGCAGCGTTGGATCTGAGTGCCGCTGTATTGCCATGTCTCCTTTTAGCATGGTTCAACAGAGGTTCAAGTTCTAAAATTCTAGATAGAGAAAAGCCCTCGCGTATCTCATAGTTCACGGTATAGCAGATGCTTCAGGGACAACGCATGTCGCAAGCATGTTAGAGCTTGAAGAGCTGAGAGAAGCAATACGCCACGCCTTTCGTGACATCACCGTGCGTTCAGTCCCTTAGTGAGGCAAATCGATTCCTCAAGTGGCCCTGGTCTACCTTTGAGAATACCCAAGATTGTCAAATCAGGGTACAAGAGACTGAGCATTATGGAAGATAGTCAATCGGTAGTGGAATATCAACGAGGGTCTCTGAAGATTGGTGTTTCTTCTCGTAGGTTTCAGTAGGATTCAATAATAAAATTCACAGGATGATAAATAAAGAAGGGGCAATTGAGTCGAAGTGATGCTTGAGTTAGTCTTACAAAGGATTTTGAGCACTACAACAAGCAATGGCTGCCTCACTCAATGAGATTATCGCACTTTTTTAACAGAGTCTATCTCAATGCTGAGATCTATACTAACTTCTCACTATATCTTATGCCTTGCTCGTGGAGGATTCCCTGAGCAAAGAACTTTACTTAAATCCCATCATTCATGTACAAGTATGCTTCTTGTGAGCCCGATGGTCCGATACAGTCCATCTCACTGTCGCTATCCTCGAAGTTAACGTGGCTCTTGCTTTACGCTTGCCTGGTTGTTGTATTTCAGCATTGGTGCCTAGAGTTAGTTTTCTATAAGCTCGGACGGAAGGCCAATGAGCCATCGCTCGCAGAGTCATACCACTTCGGGATCTCGCGAGTTGTGCAAAGTGGGCTGTCTACAAAGCGGCCACAAAGCGAAATGAGTGTGGCGTGCGCAAAGCAACGGGAGCTCCCGCCGGGAACGAGGCAAGCGGATAGTTGCTGCAAAGTAGAGTCTAGACCACTTAGAAAAAGCAAAAAGGCTTCGGCAATTGGTCAAGCCGTAAGGACATCTGCAGGCGGCTAATAGTTGGGGAAGCAAAAATGTTCCGGATAGCTAGTCTAAGTGTCAGAAACACTAAGCACCTTATGGTAAAGCTCTACTATTTAAGATGAGCTGAAGAGAGTTTCAATGCCTTTTTTTTCAGTCTGCTTGGAAGAGATCAAAAACCATTTTGGTGCCGCGATGAAGTTCCTGGCATTAGCTCCAAGTCCCCATATATCCACTGCCACTACTCCATTGACAACAAACTAATCTTATCCATGATCCTTGTATCTCATTCATTCCATTTGCACACCAGAAGTTCTTACCTCTTCCCTCCTTTCTGGTGATGTGGTTTTAACCGGCAAGAACTCTAGTCCCTCTCGAGGTAGCCAGTCATATTAACATTGAGTCCAATGCAACTATGAGATCTACAATACGAGCTCAGCTAGCTTCACCCTTGTTAGCTTCAAGTGACAATCTTGACGGTTCGAGGCTGGTTGGAAAAAGGTGCATGGTCTTGGCAAGAAAGTCCAGGCATCAGCACACGATGCATGATCATGATTCATGTATAGTCCTCAAGACCGTCACGAGACCTCGACAAATCGGAAGGTGACTAACAAAAAACAAGATTCTGCGTCTCTGAGGTTTGTGATCTAATCTGAGGCTTGAAAATAAGGCCTTCCATCTCGGAAAGAACTACTGCTGTATCACCGTGTCATCACACCGATTCAATTTGCCTGCCTTGGTCTGTCACCCCGTCGTACAAGCCAAAGCCTCAAGGTCGTGGCGATCGACGATCACTTCGGTCAATACGACGTTGTACTATGGTAAAAGATTGATATCGATTTCTGTACGCCGATGAAAGCCATTCTGCATATTGCAGATCTTGAAGGAGCTGAAACATTTAGTGATAATATAGGTAGTGATCTCCAAGAGATTAGGTATTCGAGCAAGTGGCTGAACAGGTTCTGTTACCCTATTGGGTCCCTTTGACAGGTAACGAGTAGGAGGGCAGTAGGGACATCGCGTGCAGACAGACTATCAGACCGAGTCAAGCCTGACTGACAAATCGTGAGGCTGGTGGATATTTGGAGTGGTAATACAAACTCCGTAAAAACACGGAACTTCTTATCAGAGTATGTAAAGTGCAGATCACTCTTGTTTTCACCTCCCTCAGCGATTCCCCTTCGTAAACCAAGCCTTTTATGAACATTGCCCCTCTGAGACATCCCAACGGGCTTGGCTACTCGTGGCAGGGGTAATAAACGCATGTCAGTATTGCCACATTCAGTGGTTAACGTCTTTGATAGAAATGTCTTGTAATTCTTTGGGGCTAGAGTGAGGTACTGCTGCGGCACATGCATACATTCCACTTTCTCTTCTGGACCAACAGAGCCTGTTTGGGGTTCTTCTCCCTGTAAGCGTTACGAGAGCGCTTTACCGCGTTGAGGAGCGATCTTCAGCAGGAAAAAGTAAAGGCCGAAAATAGTTCAGTGCGCTGTGCCAAAGTCAGGCGGCAGATGTAACGCTCTCTGCCCTCGTTCTGGCCCTTGCGTTCTTCTCCGCATAACGCTCAATCAGCTAATTCTGCCCTTTGGGTATTTTCGTCCCATGAGGAGCACTGATCATCGGCGTCAAGCCACCGGGCTGAGACTTCCGGCAATTGGGTCCAATTAAAACCGTGGTCTAAGCCCTCCCTACCGGGCTATCGGCAATAAGACATTGATTCATCGTGGTGAGACTCTGGGGGCTAGACTTGCCCTTTTGCCGATCGCTGCATGATCGAGTAACGGCAGCTAAGACAATTGAGCCAGGAACACAACACGCGTGGTTGTTGTGGCTGTCTCGGTCTAGGACATTGCTTGTGCGGGTCATGAAAAAGAAGTAATTATGCCAAGTTTACAGCGGGTTAAACAGCCCCCCCGTTCATTGTGGCTGCATATTAGGCTGCGGCCCCGTTTTGGAGTTCAGCCAAGGACCGGGAGGGGAGAGCAAATGAGGGCGCTTGATGCGGGTGCTTGGAGTTGTCGTTGACGACGTGGCTACCAGGACACCCTTGTGCCTCAAACTAGCAATCCACTACACTCAACGTTTTATGCTGTGATTTCTCAAATATTTCAGCTTTGGAGAGTAATGCAGTGTATTGCTTTTGGACGTCGTGGATCAAATCACTGCAGTTTGCCGCGGGAGACACGGAACCGCGTCTGGACCCATGACGATGCGACGTCTTGGTCACGGAGCAAATGTCCGGACAGCCAAGGCAGTGTCACGATGTAATTTTGCTGTTTTGTTGTCAATGAATTGGATTCTATTGATCTCAATTCACTGTTCAGCTACCACTGCAACAGCTCTGTCCTATTCTTAGCTGAAATTGTACTTGATGCCCTGAATCCCCATAGTGCGGGCGCTAACCAAGATACCGGGGCCGTCCGTTGGCCTGAAAATTTACGAGCGGACTCTCGCCCTACAATTCTAAAATCCTTAGCGGGCATCGGCAGTTAGAGTCGTACTGCTATGCAAAAAGTATATTGAAACAATGCAACCATCCCTGTCAGAAATTTGAGTCCGTGACAAAGAGGAAAGAGAAACAAAAATATGATCTGAGCAGGGTAAACATGGGTCTCTCCCTCGTCCCGGCTAGGTACCGAGTGGATGATGAAGATCACAGACCAAGGGAGGATGAGTTGAGCCCCACCAACAGACACAGACCGGTGCAGTGATCGCCCCGAGTTCCGGTGCTCGAAAGTCTATGGACTGGTCTCAGCTGAGATGTGTGATGCGGAATATCGTCACGTAGCATTATGGCTTGGGAGTAATCTCGTACAGTCAGGGAGACAGGTCTTTGATCAGGGAAGTCAACCCTTTTGGTGCGAATCGTCAAGTATAAAGAGGCCATCATCCTCCCTCTTGGACTCAAAATCCTCATCAACACTCATCAGCATCTCCAACAGCATCCTCAACACTTTCACTCACTCCCAAAAACCAACTTCTTCCAACTCAAACTCCATTCAAAATGCAGTTCACCAAGATCGCCTCCGTCCTCGCCATGGCCGCCGCTGCCATCGCTGCTCCCGCTCCCGGCAACTACGAGGTCGAGCCTCGCACTGGCGGCAGCAACAACGGCAACAACCAGCCCGCCTGCTCTGCTCAGAGCTCCAATGTTTGCTGCAACGGCCTCGGCTGCCTCGTCCAGGTTCTTGGCGCCGGTTGCGCCACCACCTCCTACTGTTGCCAGTCTAACTCCCCTCTGGCTGTTGTAAGTAACCCCAGAAAAGGGAGAACAAGATTTGATACTAACTGTTTCCAGGGTGCTCTCATCAACATCAACGCCCTCAACTGTGTCAAGGTTCTCTAAGTGACACGCTCCGGCGACTTGGCCTACTCCTTGGAGTAGCCTGTTGGAATGTTGGATATTGGGGCACATATGGTGTGAGGATCTGATGGAGAAAGCCTATGCCAGCTACTCCACATGTTAATAGGCAGTGTTGATGTTTGTATTTACTTCGATGACCTTAATTTGAGGTTGAATATACATACAGGGGTTATACTTTGCTTTACGGAACCTGCTATTGACTGTGAATGGTGATGACAAGAACAACAAACTCAAACAGATCACATAAACTCCTCTCAGTCAAGGATTAGAGCTGATTAAATTAACACAAACATCATCGTTCTAGCAAGCCTCAATTCTGCTCATCATGCTCTCGTAAACTTGGACCCAATGAGTCAATGCCGTTGACGGATGCGGCGGAGTTCGAAACTCAATCACAGAATGTAACCCAGGGATCCCTGACAATCGGCCCATCCATAACCGTTGAAGAAACAACTTAAAATTAGCGTAACTACAGCTCTGACCTATAGCAGCAAGTGCACGTTTTGAAAACTGTTGAGGTCGTATCCATGCTCGAATAGATCGTTCCAGGCTGTGTCGATGCTTGGCGTAGGATACTCTTGACGAGGCGGTGGGTTCTGACTTTTTACTCCAAACCATGACATGAACTCTGTGTCAATCTCGCCTTCGGCATGTGACGTGTTGTCGAAAATTGCCAGCGTTGCATTACCCAATCTCCGTATGATCTGAGTACTCCTCTCACCAACCTTTTTGCCGTGTGATATTTTGGACAAGAGTCTTACGCAAGTTTCAATATTGGCCTCGACGACTTCTCTTGTGAGTTCGAGACGAACCACGGAACTTGCTCTGATGGAGTACAGCATCGTAACAGCAGCCATGAATAGTGAGTCCAGCGCCACAAACGTGTAGATTATCTTGTTCTTTGCGTATAGAGCGTTGTAGCAGCTAATTAGGCTTATGGATGAATCGGCACATAAGCGAATTGCGTCTGCGCTGCTGACCGGCGATGCATGAGATGGGCGATGGAGGTTGATGACGGCTTGGTGATAGGCGATTTGAAACCACTCTGGCGTTTGGTACATCGATAGTGGCGCAAGGTATCTCGGGGCGGATAAAAGCCACGCGTTTAGACGGGTATAATGCTGTTGGCGTATGGCGTCGAGGTTTCGGCTTTCGAGGTTTGTGCCGCCTGCTGAGTGGAGGGCCGAGTAGATTCCGGCGTTGATTTGACGCAGTTCGACGATATGACGAAATGCAGACATATCTCTGACGTCGGGCAGGATATTCGGTATGGCTTGTTCTGCAGGTCCGGCAATTTGCTCATCGGTGAGGACCAATGGCAGGGGTATCGTGATATCAGCGTCTTGGATACCCAATGGCCTGCCGAGAGAGATTGAGACACTTCGGTCCATGGTGTACAAGCTCCAGAATAACCGTTTTCGCATCTCGGCATCTAGCAGTGTCTTATTGGTCATGCTCTCCTCCCGATGCATGTCGATACCTACTGCAAGCCTCAACGCCATGCCAACGGTGTACCACAAATTGACCGACTGCGGCTCGTTGCTGCCGAACAGGCAGAGCAGGGAAAGACAGCGAATGCAGTCGAGGTCATCAGCTGAAAGCACCGCGTCAAGATCACGCACAGCTGCCTCGAAGAAGACCTCGTGAGATACTGGTGCGTCTGAGCTGATTCGTGCTTTTTCCGATGCTCCAATCGCGAGAACCATGTGTACTTCAAACGCGGACAGTCTGCTCCTGACTTGACCGTTGCAGTATGGTATGTAATGCTGTTCCATGAACGATGGGCGATGAAGGACCGGGTACTGCGGCCATCGACGATCGAAGAATACTTCAATCAGGCTGAGGCCGTCTCGGTGAAGCGAGAACGTGCTTGACGTGGCGGTCGGAGGCGTCTCACTGGCTGACAGCCCATGCCACAATTGCCAAGGACCAGTCATAAACCCCGTCTCGGAAGCGCCGTTAGGTCCCAATCCCCTAAAAGTTGGCAGAAGCATACGTCCAACATATCCCCTCTCCAAACTCCCAACCGAGCCATCGGGCTCTTGGCGATCGGCGACAGATCTTATCTGCAGATGACTCTCCTGAGACCGAGCCTCGGAGGGCAGTCTTGATTGCATGGCGAGTTGTGTCTGCAGCTCATTCACCCGGTCTTTCAGGCGCTCTACCTGGCCTCTCAGGTGGTCGCACTCGCATTCCCTGTCGACCTTGACAACGAGACGATCTGAGGGGACACAAGGCACATTTGCAGCAGCACAAGCCCCGCATACGGGATGTCTGCCGTCACACTTTTGGTCACAGCAAAAGTCAGTTCATTATGTCGTCGACGACCCGAGAACAATGTGGTAACACACGTACTTTTTGTTTTCTTCGGCGACATCTCTGGCACGCTGCCGATATCCTCTTGAGGCCACGACGCGGCGATCTTATCCGGTCAGTGTCCCTGTCTGAGTGCGTGTCGTAAGCTGAGGCCGATTCGAACACGGCGGGAAGTTCGCCGTCATCGGTGGCTGACATTTTTCGGGCTGAGTTCTTGGTGGTGATGATGTTATTAATGAGGGATGAATTTGTTAATGCGAAAGAGTCAGAAGTGACCCACTTTATCGATAAGGACAATCTATCTCCGGTTCAATGCCGGCATAGCCGATGCTCAAAAGATGGATCTCTCTGAGATTCGGCCGGATTCGGCCCTTATGCCCGGCCTTATCTCGCATGTCGTGATTGAAGCAGATAATGGTCTTGTTTTGTAGTGGGAACAACCGATATCCAGAGTTTTCTTGGTGTTTAGATAAGGCCCCTTTTATATCGTGGCTAGACCATGTCAAGTCGGTCAGAATTGAGGTTCTGATCTTGACGTCATTGCTGAGGCATCTCAACTTAGCGATATACTCATCGATGTTGGAAATAAGAATACCTGCTATCTAAGAAGACTCTGACTGGCAGTCTCTAGTAAATAATCTTTATGGAGAGAAGTTAGCATATTGGCTATTTCTCAGTTGACCGTCTCGCTATTGTTTCCCGCTTGAATGATCTAAGTAATTACCAAGATCTTGAACTGCCTAGATCTATTTCTGTTTGGATTTGATGACAAGTTCAGTGATAGAGTACATATTAAATGTCCCTTTCAGTGCACTATTACAGATTTTCTCAGGGTCAATTTGATCTATTACGAGGTAGTGAAGAACGAAAGTTCAACTTCTGACACTCCAGGGTACGTGGAAACTGGAGATGATGTCATTTCTCTAAATGGACCCAGGTAAATGAACCCACAAGCGCAAGAACGGAGCCAGCACGTGGAACAGACTCGCCGTTGCCTGACACCGATAAGGCTGAAGAGAACGTGAGCAAAAGACACGCAAGAGACTGAAGGGTCCCTCCGAGTGATGACCCCACCCACCCAAGCTTCTCGGTATCTTAGTCAATGTGCCCTTGTCACCATCTCAACACGGTCAAGCTCTTCAGTTAGGTAGCTACAGGACCCCCAGCCAGTAAAAACACAGCACTTCTACCCCGCAAACAGCACTATCAGTAGCCTAAACCGAGTCGTCGGGGGTGGCGCTTATCACCTACGGAACCCCATCGGAAGCCGGTGGGACGTCCTCTCAACGCCCTTATCTCTACGGAATGCCCCCCGTCCCCGTCACAAACATCCCCAAACCACTCCAAATCACAAATCACAATGCCTCGCCCAATAGTCCCAGCGCACCAGCGACAAAGAGCAGCAGAAGCCTGCAACTTGTGTCGCGAGACGAAAAAGAGATGCAGCGGCTCTGCGCCCTGTACGCAATGCGTTCGTCGCGGTCTTGAGTCGCAGTGCTTCATCACATATGCTCCGAGAGGGTCGAGAACAAGAGCTCGCGCTGAGGCTGCAAAGGCCGCGGCGGCGGGATCAGTGGCGACGGAGCAGATGAGTGCGAGTTCGCATCAGAGCAGTCAGCCGATGGAGACGGATGAGGGGTATAGACCGTTGTCGCCGTCGCATTCACAGCAGGACGATGAGAAGGACAGTCAGACTGAAGCGTCGAATCCACCGCGAATGCTGCTGAACTCGAGAGGCGAAAGAGGTATGCACACCTGTCACAATTGTCGATGAGATGCTGATTTGTTAGTTTATATTGGAGGCGCAGCATCAATTTCGTTTCTGCAGATTGTGCGAAATTTGGTATCGCAGCAAATTGGACCATCGGAATTTTCTCACAATGAGAAGAGCGACACCATGCTTGAGATTGAATCGCCGACAGCTACAACACATGATGAAACGAGCGCTATGAGACTAAGTCCAGATCAGAAACAGCAATATTTGAGGTCTTACTACGTAGTGGTATGTCTACATCAACATTTTTCGAGTGTATGCTGATGATAGCAGACCGAAGCATTAATCCACGTCTTTGACGCGTCGGAGCTCGAGACTCTCCTCAATCTAGACGACGACACGGGCTACTCTCCCTCTCCCAATCTCTCACCACTCAAACAAGCCTCAATCGACCTAGTAATCGCAATCGGCGCTCAATGCGAGTCCCTCTCCGCCGCGCGCACAATAGGCCAAGCATATTTCCGCCGCGCTCGCAGCCAAGCATTCGTCGGCTTCCTCGAAGATCCAGACCTAGACATGGTCCGAACATTCCTCCTCATGGCATTCTTCATGCTCGGCGAGTGTCGAAGAAACGCAGCGTTTATGTATCTCGGAGTCGCCGCAAAAGCCGCTCTCGCTCTGGGTCTGCATAGCAGAGAGTCTTATGCTGCGAAGCCAGGACCGGAGGATCAGGCAAAGTAAGTTTGAGCCTTTATAGTGATCGGATGTGGCTAATTGGTTAGGTTGCGGGTATGGATGAGCGTGTGTATCCTTGATAAGCTGGTCAATTCGCTTCTCGGCCGACCATCCGCTTCTGCCCAGATCCGATCGAATAGCAGTAGCAAATTGGATGACGTCGCGCAGAAGGGGGATAGCATTACCGAGCATTTGATGGCGTCCAACAGAGTTTCCACCATCATCAACGATATCACAGACACATTATACGATCAGAAGAAGGTCACGACTGCAATTGTTGAGCAGTTCTTACAAGACATTGAACGCTGGAAACGAGAACTTCCTGCTTCCGTCAAGATACCTTCGGCAGATCCCAGCCCGGGAACAGTAACACAACAACACGGAGCTATCGCCAAGGTTTATGTGTCGTGCTTGTACTATCTGGCTGTTATGCTTGTTTCAAGACCGTTCTTGGTCTCGGCACTTACATCCAAGGGTCTTGGAAAGGGTGCGCATACTCAATTGGCTGCAGCGTGTCTCGATGCCGCGATGTATCTGTCGCAAACATGTTCCGAAGCTCTCAACGCGGGGCTATTACAAGGAAACATGTGCATTATGAAGTAGGTCTACTAAATATAGCCAAAGATCTACATGCTGACCATTTACAGAGCTCTCGTCTTCGCATCAGGACTAGTACTCGGTCTAGAGATATTCGCCAAATACCCCGTTGAATCAGACATCACCAACGCTTTCGAAGGCGCCAAAGATGTTCTCAGACATCTAGCAACCCAAAGTCCACAAGCAGCACATTATCTCGATATTCTGACAAATCTATCTGGGGCTATTGACAAGCGACGATCAAATGAAGCATCTAGCGGAAGAAGTCGCTATGTCTCAAAGCTGTTTAGTCTGGATGCACCGCCTGAGACGGCAGGGTCACAGTCTGCTCAGCAGATGCTAGATACAATGTTTCCATTTACAGATGCTCAGCCTGGTCAGATGATGGATGATACAATGCAGGATTGGGTGTTTCAGCAGCCTGATGGTGGTGATTTTAGTTTGGACTGGGAGACGTTGAATGTGTCGTTATGGGATACGTATCCGTTTTTATCATGAGTTAGCTGTCTGTAGAACTGTATGAATTGATGAGCCTGTATGATCAAACTCCATCTTCAACATCGCCGTTTCTGATAACCGCCGTGACAACACCGACAGTCCGACACTGACACATCGCATCCAACCTCCGCTAATTATCGGTACAATTGATCAAGTGACTACCCCAGAAAATCCCCATCCACGATCCATCCGCAGATCCGCACTGACTTTACCGCAAACACGCCGCCGCTATCAGTGAAAATGGGTGCAGTGCATTACCCGACGCTAGCGGATATCACACCACTTCCGTGCTGTGGACTTCCGCTATCTCTAGATAACCTATCGTGTATACGGAACTTCCGAAAATTACAGCCGCAGGCGGTTCAAGTTGTTGATAGTGGTTGCAAGGCGGGTATGAACTCTCAATGGTTGGCGATCTGGGGTAGATAACGTTTGGACGAGAGGAAGCTAAATAGTGATGGTTGCTCGACTTCAAATCGAATCAATTCATCATCATCAACTCATTCACTACAATAACATCTCATCTCATCCTACAATAACTCGAGTCTCAACATCTCAACTTGACTCTTCATCTCACACCACATCCTCTTACATCTTCACATCTTCACTTTCACAATGATCAAGGACAACGCCCCCACCATGCCCAACTGGAAGCGCCTCAATGTTGGTGTCATCGGCGGTGGCATCGGTGGCATGTCAGTAGCCATTGCTCTCCGCCGCGCAGGCCACGACGTGACCATCTACGAGCGCTCAGATTTCGCCGGTGAAGTCGGCGCCTCAGTATCATGCGCCGCCAACGGAACTCGCTGGCTGCACGAGTGGGACGTCGACGTCGCCAAGGGTGACCCCGTCGTTCTCAAGAAGCTCATCAACCGCGACTGGAAGACCGGCGAGCCTGTTAGTGTTTACGATCTCGATGACTACGAGAAGCGATGGGGTTTCGTGTACAACATGTTTCACAGACAGTACATGCACGCTATGCTCAAGGATACTGCCATGGGCGAGGGAGAGGGTACCCCTGCTAAGCTACTGGTCAACCACAAGTGCTCCGCTATCGACTTCCCCACAGGCACTATCACTTTTGAAAATGGTGTCACTGCCAAGCATGATCTTATCATTGGTGCTGATGGTATTGGCTCTGCTGTGCGAAAGATCCTTGGTATCAACCCTGAGAAGAAGCCCTCTGACCAGAGCTGCCTTCACTGCAACGTCACAACCGAAGAGGCCGTCAAGGCTGGTCTCGTCGACTACTCACAAAACAGTGCTCTCGAGTACTGGGGCGGCCAAGAAGGAAAGTGGGACAAGATCGTCCTGTCTCCTTGCAACGGTGGCAAGCTTCTCTCCTACTACTGCTTCTTCCCCCGCGAGCAGGGTGACTATACTACACAGGCCTGGGGATCTGAGGATCTCCCCACCGAGGATCTCCTCAAGCCTTACCCCGAGCTCGACCGCCAAGTCTTTGGACATCTCGCCATTGGAAAGGAGATTCAGCCCTGGCGTCTGTGGGTTCACCAGCCCTACCCCTACATCGCCAAGGAGAACGTCTGCCTTCTCGGAGATGCTGGTCACCCCATGATGCCTCATCAGTCTCAGGGTGCATGCATGGCTATTGAGGATGCCGCTGCTCTTGGAATCTTGTTCAGCAAGCGATACTTTAACGGAGATGTCAAGCAGGCTCTGTCTGTCTACGACAAGGTCCGCCTTCCCCGAGCTACCCGCGTTCAAGCTGCTGCTGCCAAGGCTGCCTACAACATTAACGAGCGAATTGGTAAGCAAATTTATACCCTCTTAAAATGATTCATACTAACCTCCTCAGGTTTCTCTGTCAACAAGAACATCTCTACATACAAGGTTGAGAATGAGAAGGAGGTCCTCACCATTGAGGAGATGAACACATATGATATGTACAAGGATATCGAGGAGAAGTTGGCAAAGGTACAAGGCGAGAAGTACGCTGGTGGCTTCCTCAACGGTCTGCCTCTGGGTCTTGAGCTGCCTAATGGTGTCATTGTCGGTAACTAAATGGGAAAAGAGGAGTGAGGGTCATTTTATATCTTAGCTTTGTCATAGTCGGTTTTCAAAATGTTAAATTGGTTCATTAGCATGTTGTACTCCTTGCTTACACCTCATATCTCCACCTCTGCAGGCAGTCGAGGCTATACCTAGTTCATGCCAATACCCTGGACTATGAAGCTGTCAAGAGCCCCTGGTCGAACCTTGGACAATGTTAGTGGATGCCCCGGGCCACTGAAAGCCTTGCATCCAAGTGCCTCGACTCTTTCTGTATCCGGCAAGATCCAGGAGTTTGTAACGGCTGGGATCTGCAAGTCTATCTCAAGTGTGGCACTGACAGAAGCGGGATAGTCTAGACTATGACTGGCTGTCTGATGTCAGGTACCCGTTCACTAGTTTGCATATATGTTCCGCAGGAATATGCGCCGTGCCAAGTGACAGCCTGATCCCTCGGGCCATTATCCAACCATTTCATCGTGACGCCCTCTCGGATTGTTACACATTACATAAATGGTACTGAAAGTATTGTCGATCTTACTAGCCTCATAAACAATGATATCGTGATCGGAACAATTCAACAGGCCAAGCAAGAAGTGAATCTCCTCCTTCGTTGAATATGAGGCTCAACTGGATCTCGTTTTATTTGAATTGGTACAATATCAATAAAATGGTAGCAACTTGTTTGATACGGACAAAGCCTCGCATTACTTCATCTGTCCCCAAAAGAGACTCCAGAGTCTGGGCATACTCACGCAACAGTAAACTCCTCTTCTCGCCAAACTCAGCGAGGTTCCTTTAGTACACCAGGATCAAGGAGGGTTTCTTGTCAGATCAATTACATGCTTTATTAATTTTAGGTGCTCAAGATGTCCTGATCTATTGTTTCCGATAGCGACACTCAGACTCCGACACGAGACATTTTGCTTCAGCAGCTCACCAGGCATCACATCACTGAAATATTCGTACCAACTGTACATCATGATTGAAAATTATTGCATTCTATTATGAGCCTATTTCTTGTATGCCGCAGCAGCTCCAGTGTCCTGTCAATCATTAGCATCAAATGTCTCATCCGTAGCGTTGAAGTCCTCACCAAATACACCTGGTAAAACTTGAGCCGATACTTCCCGTCAGCAGCCGTCTTCTCCAGCTCGGCCCTGCCAGCCCACTCAATCTCTGCCGAGCCGCCATTCTTGAGCTGCAAAGCCACTGAACCATGGAGCATGACCTCGTCTGAACCAGCGCCAAACGGGTACACCTTGTTGAGAGTGTGCTTCCGCGACGCAACAGCCTCCCACATTCCTTGTCTCAAAGTAGTGATTTCTACACCGTCAATTGATGCCTATACTCATAACGGGAGACTTACCAGCGTGACCTGAAGCCTTCTTTGATGCGAGAACAAATGTCGCGTCCTTTGCAAACATGTCTACATACTTGTCGGTCTCCCCAGGAGTGTCGGAAACGGCATAAAACGCCTGGAGGAACTGGATAACGTGCGGTGGAACCGACTGGTCCGAGGGACTCTGCACAGAATACGACTGTTCCATTTTGACGTTTCGTTGAGTGATCTTGTGATGATTCTGAATTGCGTTTCGTTGTCTTCAAAGCTTGTGCGTAGCAGTTTATCTCAACAATGCGTCGCTCCGTGACCCTGCTTCCGACTTCCGATAGTGGACTTCGGATCTTCCTTAGTGAGCGCTCCCACTGTGATCAGCGAGTGACGATCTTACCCCGCAGACTGATCGGACCGCGGGCAAATGCCGTTCCTGTTAAGGTTTAGCATTGACGGTGCATTATCCGCTCGTCCAAACGGAATCAACGGAATTTACTGTACGTAGGCGGGTGCATTATCCGGAATGGGGTAATGCGGTACGCTACAGTGGTATTGTATCAGATTTATAGTTATCGAGTTGAATATATATGTCCATGTTCAGTTCCAGATAACAAAATATACTCATCATCCATTCACACTCTCACATCATCTATCTTCCCTTCACACAAATCACATTCATCATGCTCGGCAAGGTTGCTCTTGAGGAAGCTTTCGCTCTCCCCCGTCACAAGGAGCGAACACGATGGTGGGCAGGTCTCTTTGCCATCGACCCTGATAAGCACGCTGCCGAGATCAACGATATCACAGACCAGCGCATCAAGTACATGAACGAGCATGGTGTTGGCTACACAATCCTTTCATACACTGCACCTGGTGTGCAAGATGTCTGGGATCCCAAGGAGGCTCAGGCTCTAGCTGTTGAGGTTAACGATTATATCGCCGATGCTATCAAGGCTCACCCTGATCGTCTCGGTGCTTTTGCGTAAGTCATTCGTCACAGCTCCAAGAACTTCACTAACAGCTTCAGCACTCTCTCTATGCACGACCCCAAGGAAGCTGCTGAGGAGCTCCGAAGAGTTGTTACCAAGTATGGCTTCAAGGGTGCTCTTGTCAACGACACTCAACGAGCTGGTGCTGATGGAGATGACATGGTCTTCTACGACGGCCCTGAGTGGGATGTCTTCTGGTCAACAGTCACAGACTTGGACGTTCCCTTCTACCTCCACCCCCGCAACCCCACAGGCTCCATCCACGAGAAGCTCTGGGCCAAGCGCAGCTGGCTCATTGGTCCTCCCCTGAGCTTTGCCCAGGGTGTCAGTCTTCACGCCTTGGGTATGGTCACCAACGGTGTCTTTGACAGACATCCCAAGCTCCAGATTGTTCTCGGTCATCTCGGCGAGCATATTCCTTTCGATATGTGGCGAATCAACCATTGGTTCGAGGATATCAAGAAGCCTCTTGGTCTGTCTTGCAAGTTGACGATCCGAGAATACTTTGCCCGCAACTTGTGGATCACCACCAGTGGACACTTCTCTACATCAACACTGCAGTTCTGCCTGGGAGAGGTTGGAGCTGATCGCATTCTGTTCTCTATCGATTATCCTTTCGAGAACTTTTCAGATGCCTGCACGTGGTATGATGGTCTGGCTATTAATGATGTTGATAAGCGAAAGATTGGAAAGGATAACGCTAAGAAGTTGTTTAAGCTTCCTCAGTTCTACCAGAGCGAGGACTAAAAGGGAAATTGGAATGAATTACAATGAGTATATAAATGCAATAGAATAACACAATCAAGCGTTCAAAAAAACTGCTATTCCTCTGAGTGACTCAAAACTGTACCCTACCTTAGCCAGTATTCTCACCGAGACTGCTTTTGATTGACGCTATGATTTTATGAAGGCAAAGACTATTTAAAGTTTGCTATGAAGATAGTTAATGCTCGGCAGAAACAAGCGATGCCAGAAATCCAAGTCCTTACGACCTCTCGTCCTTACTCTCCATCATGTCATTCGGCAGCAGAGCTGTTGTGATGACACAACCCAGCATAACACCACCAGCAAGATACAGGACGCTGTTTATATCACCCTGTCCGTTCTCACCCGTGCGACCATACAGATGCTGCGCAATCAACGGGCTTACAATGCCAAACAGTCGACCCCAGAATCCTGCAATACCACAGGCTGTACCACGAATTGGTGCAGGGAAAGCCTCGGGAGTCCAACCGTAAAGAACAGCGTTGAACATGGACTGGAAGAAGTACTCCATAGTGAAGAGACCTTCATTCTTGGCACGCGTATCGACTGTTGAGAAGAGAATGATGGAGATGCCCATCAAAGCAGCTGAGAGCACCATTGTCCACTTGCGGCCAATAGCTGGGATGCGGTAGAGAGTTGCGCCGAGAAGTACTCCGACAATGCCAGGCGCATACGTGTAGATGTATGCAGCATAAGTCGATTTGAGACTTACGGATGCTGCACCGTTCTTTAGGGCAAGGATACTTGGCAAGTAGAAGCCTAATATGTTAGAAATGCTTTATCAAGTTCACGGTGAACTTACCTGCAACAGTGAATCCCCAGTAGTCCATAATATACGTCAACCATACAAGAACTGTAAGACGAGTCATCTTAGGACTAGAAAACAGCATCTTGTATCTTGACAGTTCAAGCTTGGCCTTTTGAGACCACGCCATGTTAAGCTGCTTTGTTCCCGCTCCCAGAGCAGGCGTTGCACTATTACCACTTCCAAGAGAGCTGTCATCTGCCTGGAGTGACTCAAATAGCTCAAGAGTAAGTCCGCACTGCTTCTTGTTCACCTTGGCCATATGCTGAAGTGTCTTGATTGCCTGGTCGTCACGACCGCGATAGATGAGATACTTGGGGGTCTCGCGGAAGTTGAAGATAAAGAAACGGAGTATAAAGACTGCCAGAGTGATACCGCCAATTGTGAAGAGAAGATATCGCCATCCCATGTTGTCGCCTCGGGAACAGCATCTTTCTCCGGCCTCAGCATTGTTGCATGATACTAGAGGATTGGGCTCGGAGAAGTTGGGAGAGCATGCGTAGACTGGGATGAAGCCGAAGGCAATGGCACTGCAGAGAACGACTCCAATAGGTTGGAAGACGGATAAACAGGCTAAGAGGAAGCGTTTGTTCTGCCAGCATTAGTTGTGTTCCTTTGTTGAGCCTGATCAACATACCTGGGGAATGAACTCAAGAGTAATCGTGGTGTCGATGGGAATGTTTCCCCCAACGCCAAAGCCGACAAACGCTGTCAACACGAGAAAAGTGGTGTAATTATTAGATGCTCCAAGACAGAGTCCAAATATCGACGAAATGAGACACGTCAAGTTGAACGCCCAGCGACGACCTAACAATTGTCAGACAACATCTCAGCAAAAGGAAAGGAATCTCCAGGTAGAGGACCTGTTGCATCAAGCGATCCAAGAGCATCATACCAATAATATCCGCCAAAAATCCCCAGACAAACGCCCCCGCCGTAAGCCCAGCATTAAAGCTCGTCGAGATATTCCCCGACTCATCACGTCCAAAGCCCAGCTCCTGCTGCAGCGGTCCAAGCACGAGACCAAAAGCCTGCGCCCAGAGGAGATCGAGCAGATAGCCGAAGCCGCAGAGGCCCCAGATGTACCACTGGTATTTGCCCATGCCTTGGGCGTCGATCTCGCGGTTGATGAGGACGCATTTCTTCTCGTAGAGGGTTAGGCCGTCGAGGTCGTGGAGGAGGGGGTTGCGCGAGTTGTAGCCCTGTGCGGTTTCGACCTGTGATGCGGGGAGGGTGTCGCCGTCTACTTTGGACATTTCTTCTGAGGAGGGCATGCTGGAGGTTATCGTGGTGTATTTGCGTAACGCCGCGTTTCCGTTGCCGACAGTGGGATGGAATGCGAAGGGGAACAGTAAGGGAATATCGCCATCGCTATCTATCTACTGTTTGAGGGATCTGCAATCTTGTGTCACACAAGTGCAACTTTAATCAAGCCATCATTGGCCTGCACTATCAAGATCGTTGATGTCATTTTGTACTGGTGAGGTGATGTCCTGAAGGTTTTGATTGGCCCGGAGCATCTCCTAAGCCATGCAGTCATCATAAACCCGGCTATATCCTTTGTTTCTCTCGCGTTGGGCCAAAGGGATCAATTTAGGCTATCACGGGGCGAAAGGTACGAAAGCTAATCTGGTAATCGGTGAGTTGTTTCCGGTTTAGATCCGTTTCCAAGACGTAAATGTGACGAATCACAAGTTTGTCGGTCAAGGACTCAAGGGTAGGTGATGATGTTATTTACCTTACTGGGTTTTAGTAGAGAGACGGGTGTCCATATTCAAGCTCCATCAGTGCGATTGCAATATATTGCGTTGGAATTATGCACAATGCTATTGCATTTTTATTTTTAAAGGAATGCTGAGGTTTATGCCTGATATGCTTAGTGGATAACTTGTATATGTCAGTAATCTGAGATTGTATTGCTAATTGAGCAATTGACAAAGCAGGCCAGATTAGTGATTCGATGCTTGTCTTTAAATCCGCATTTTATAACTCTTGTTAAAAACGCGGCAATAAACATTACTCAAGATAATATCAGGCAAGGTTTTAGATAGAGTGCGCAACTGTTATTGCAGCTTAATCTGCCAGCTAGTTCAATTCTTTACATGTATGGGAATTTTGCTTCAGGCTTCAGGACATGGAAAATTCTAACCATGTATTAAAAATAGTTCAGGGTATAGAGGCATTTGGGTCTTGCTGAGATGGAACGTAGGATGGCATGCAAGTGGGTTCCCTGGGTTACCATATGCATTCTGAGCTTGCAATGGCATACGAGACACATGCGTGAGTAGTAAATTGAGACGCCTTGGGTTACCTTTCTCATTTTTCAGTGCATTTCAAATCCATGAAGCAGTAGATATCCTCACGATGATTTTCACGCAGCCAGTATCGCGCTCTGATCAACGCGTCGCGCACGCGACACGACTCGGCATGGACATCGGATTTCATTAGTCACCGAGATCGATCTTCCCCACCAGATCGAGGAATCTGTGTCTCCAGAGATTAGCGTGGAGACAAGATCTATACTAACCCTACTCTAAGCTCAAATCGGTGAAACCTTTCACGCGAGGCTGTCAATGGCCCACCTGAGTCATTGACGTCAGCAGCAAAGTCAAGCCCGTCATGACTTTAATTGTATCATGCATATATCAATTTGTCCTTGCAAGATACTCTTGGTCTGTTCAAGGCTTGAGATAATTTTGTTAATGATTGATCTTGGTATCTATGTCTCAGGAACCGTTTAATACTGATATTGAGCACGACGGCGCAGGACTAATGGCTCAGAACGGAGATAAGGGTGGAGATGGGCGGAAGAAGGTGCTTGTTGTAGGTGCCGGTGCAGCTGGGTAAGATGAGTCCTTCAGAACTTCTGGACGATACTGACAAAAACAGCATGTCTACGGCTTATCATCTTTCGGAACACCCAGATAAATTCGACGTGACTCTAATTGATGCCGTTGACTACTGTGGCGGTCAAGCATTCTCCATTCCCATTGACAAAGAACGACATGGAGCTTCCTGGTGCAACCAGGGCGTTCAAGGAGGATCTTACATCTTTCATCATACCGTCACCATGTTCTCCAGACAGGGCTATCACGCGGACCCTTGCAACCTTCACGTTTCGTTCGGCAAGGACGAGACGTTTTGGAATAACGTATTTCCAACTCAGCTTCTGGTCCGCCATGAGAAGGAAGTTCGTCGCTTGACGACTGTTCTCAAATTCATGCGCTGGTTTGAGATTTTCTTCGCCTTGCTCCCGTTGAAGCTTGTCTTTAAGTTGTTTTTATTCTCTGAGGAATTCACCAACACTATCGCTCTGCCTATGACGGCGTTGTTTCTTGGCACTGGCAATGCTACGCCTGAAGTTCCTGCGATTATGTTTGAGAGATTGTGTACTTCACCGACTTATGGAATGTGGTATCCATCCGATAGAAACACAGTCATCAGCAACAAACCGCCCATGATTGTGTTCCCCAAATTCTCAGAGTTCTACGAAACCTGGAGGAAGGATCTTGTCTCTCGCGGAGTCACCGTCCGACTCTCAACAGAGTTGACCGAAATCGTCCAGCGAAACAAGAAGGGTGTCGTTGTGAAGCTCAAACCGAGAACTCCGATGCCAGATCACCATAATCCCAACGGTGGAGATCCCGATGCTCCCGTAGGCGAGGAAAAGTACGACGAAATTGTGCTCTGCTGTCTCGCCGACACGGCCAAGAAAGTCCTCGGCAAAACAGCCACCTGGAAAGAGAAGAAGGTCTTGGGTTCAGCAAAGTTCAGCGATGACATTACGATCACTCACAATGATTCCGATTACATGAAGAAGCATTACGAGAACTTTTATCGTGATGATTTGGCTGTTGCGAACATCAACGGAACTGACCAATCGGATCGTCTGGCGTTTGCAAAGACGGAATATCGACCCATGTACTACATCAAGATGTATCCCGAGGATAAGTCCAAGCTGGAAATGTGCTTCGATTGCACGAATTACCAGAGTCAATTCCCTGAAAAGGTTCCTTTTGAGCAACATGTCTTCCAGACGATTTATCTCAACAAGGACCGGGACAGTCAGCTCTGGACTGATAATGAGATTGCCGAGGATAAGATCATTCGCAAGGACTGGTGGCATCAGCTCTGCCATGGCTACACTCACTACTTATTCGTTATCCCGTGGATGATGTTCCTGAACGCCAAGAATCACACTCGCTTCGCAGCGTCGTGGACTCTCGTCAACGCCCACGAAGTCGCCGTCATGTCCGGAATTGCGGCTGCAGTGGATCTCGGCGCCAACTACCCTGAAGACCTGGAGAACGACAAGTTTGCATTCTTGTGTTTCCGACTCTACTACCTTCTGACATATGGAAAATGGTACAGGAGACATTATACATCTAAGAAGTATTTGAAGGCACAGACTACGGAGAGTCAGGCTGCTGCTGATGGAAAGAGCTGGGCTACTGGACTTTATGGCAGTGTTTACAAGGGACCTGGCGTTTCTGAGATTGAGAGGAGTGCGTGGAGGGAGGAAATTAAGAAGGGATCTAGTACTGGTAATTTGTCTTGAGGATAGTAGAGTGTAGGCTTGAGATTGGATGAGATGAGCCATTTCATTGTCTGCATCGATTAATGGTAGTGACTACTCGCTAGTTGCAAACTATCACATGCAGCACAAACCTAGCACGTGTTCTCTCGTGTTGGGGGTTCGGATTTACTGTACTATGCTGTGCCCTATGTTTGCTTGGCAGGGGTACTGTTGGTGTCTTATTGCGTGACTCCGACCCCGGACAATTCGTTAATCACCTTCTGTTTTGTAAACTCTCATATTAACGGCACTAAGCTCTTCAAGACAGAGAGAGGGTAGGTCATCTAGTCATTCCAGGTGTATACTTTAGTCTTTCTTTACTGTCTCTGCTCTTTATCATTTGACTACGGCTGAACTCACGGCAAATGTCTCCTCACATGTCGATCTTGACAGCGAGACGTGCATGCATGCGTAAACCTTAATCATGGAAGGATTAAAGGATTCTGGAAGACTGCTGCATTCACAGTAGTACTGTAGGGTATGATCACCCTCTGCGCCATATTCCGTAAAGTCCATGGCAATAAGCACTGCAGGCGGGCACCAGAATCGGAGGAACTTTTGCTACCCATGTCGATGGACAAAAGGAGGGTCAATCCGAGGTAAAACTTACTAGAAACTAGCCCGAGGAAGCCGTCGCCTGTCATATTCACTATCTGGTTGCTACTCAAGCCTATGTCCGCTGCTGCGTCTCTGGTTGGCCGGAGCATGTCTGGGTATAAGCTTAAGAATGATCATGGTGGAACCAATCATTTGGGGGTTCTCAGAAGAGCTAGAAGCTCGCAATCCCCAGTACGCCACCCTCGGTTGGGGGGAAGAGCTACAAGGGTTGCCTACTCCAAGTTCAAGCCAGACATGGACAGGTTGACTTGCCACAAACAGCAGTTGGTTGATTTGGTATCCGTGGGATTCTGGCGCCACTGGCTTGCATGAGTAGTGACCTAGGGCAATTGAAGGTATACTCTATTTCGACATCTCGGCGGTTGACGACTCAGACATCTTACGACAAAGCTTGGGGGATTTGGTTTCGATGACTGTAATCAACTCTGCTATCATCAAAATGGGGCAAAAAAGATATAAATCCCTATCATCACACGATGGATCGTTCATATCTAGGTTCGCAATCGTTGATGGATACCAGCGGCAATCTAGGTGGATTCCATCACGGGAAGGCCGCGCCTCTCATCGTGCTCGTTATGGTCGTCAACGATAAATTGGGTGGTCAAGGCTGTGACACTAAGTAACATGGGGTTAACCACTAAAGCTGGGAATGGTCACATGGGCTAATGGGGTCATTTAGTGCCGCTTATACTCGGGAGAGCCTGAGACGGGGGACTCGTGTTCTTGAATAGGCTTCAATACTTTATTTCGGCCCCTGGCGAACAAAACCCCAAGTGAACAAAACCCCAAGTTTTCTTGCGTTGCTGTTGGACACTGGTCTTGTCGTGTAGGCTAAGTCAGCGGATTCATTGGCAACCGGAAGCCCGGCACCAGCTTATCTGCGGCTATGTAGATACCTTCCTAAAGCGGTAGGTCGGGCTCCCGCTGATGGTTGTGCGGGGCCCTAAGAGTTTGGAGCTACCAGCGATAGTGATAACGTAGACGGACCGTGATTTGCTGTACAAGGTTGCAGTGGTGATCCTGAGGAACTGTTCTAGAACAACCGCCCGCACGAGAGGGAGGGAAATGGCACCATAGCGCGCTAGCTATGACCGTTTTTGCGACGTAACAGGAGTGTCGGCACCAAGATATGGTACACAGTCAGAACTTTGGTCTAGGCTCCAAAAGGCTAATGCTCCTTGAACCAAGGGCCCCATCGCATGACCAGCCTGTCAAGGTCATGTTTGGAGAGACTCTGGGGTAAAGAGGAGCTGAAGCTCTGCATCGTTTAGAGTTCGTTGGAGAAAGACTGTTCCCCCCCTGCAAGTCACCACTGCTCGGGGACGCCAGCCCAATAGAAAGTCCACCCAGGAAGCTCTCCCTATCTGTAGAGCTCCAGCGCTATCTGGAACGGGCGTGGCGCTGGACCCAACAAAAGGCCGTGGCGAGCCCTGGGACCATGTCCTTGATAAGAAGGTCGGGTTGGTCGTATTTTTGTCTTCCGTGTTGGTATGGTGGTCAGATTGTTATGTCCAGAAGGATTGCTGATCGCTGACAGGGCAGTTTTACCAGTAGATTGGTCCGCGCCGCATGAAGCATCACGATATCTAAAACGAAATGCAACGTGATCTGGATGTGTTGCAGCTCCAAATTTACATAGATATCGCCAAGAGTGACAAGAGATTGCCAAGTCGGCAGCCAAGATGCGCCCAGAGATGTCAAGGAAACACGGGCGACAATTGACTTTTGGTGTGTGCGGCAGGCCCAGGGTACACTACAGTACAGTACCGTAGGTACAGGCACAGCACGGTCGTCGCATTGGAATGTCTCGGTTTAATTGCAGAGACAAGGGTTCTAGACCAACCCCCAGTCTACCCAGGCCCCTCTCCCCCTTCTCGGGGGAGGAGATGATATCGAGCAAGAACCCCGCTGAGCCAATTCGCCCTCTAGCGTCGCAGCTGAAGCTTATCTTAAGCTTGTTCAAAGCTGCCTAGCGTCACTGCCGGTCTTGGCTCATAAAGACACTTGGAAGCCCAGGTTTTGTTACACGTTTGTTTTGAGACAGACAGACATTTTCTATCACTTTCTCTTTCCTCAACTGTTTCTTTACTGTGCCACAGTAGAAACGTCGCCCAGCATGTCGTCGTCACCGCACAAGGATGAGGTGAATTATGAGACCAAGGACGAGACCACGGTCACGGTGCCTCACGATGAGGAGCAGGGCACGACTTCGGGCGAGGGCCAGCTCAAGCGTGATCTCCGCGGTCGACACATGCAGATGATTGCCATTGGAGGTGCCATCGGTGCTGGTCTTTTCGTCGGTTCTGGTAGTGCTCTTCACAAGGGAGGTCCCGCGTCGCTGGTAATTGGTGAGTCCCCTACTATACACCCGTCATTTGAGGATCAATGCTAATTTATCGCAGGCTGTAAGTTTCTCTCACCCGCACGACGTCGCGCAATAACCAACGCATTCTAGATCTCGTCATCGGTGTCATGTTGCTCTGCACCAACCTCGCCCTCGCAGAAATGGCTGTTCTGTACCCCGTCAACGGTGCCTTTTACACCTACATTGTCCGCTTCGTCGATCCCTCTTGGGGTTTTGCTTGTGGTTGGGAATATGCTCTGTCCTGGCTTACAGTTCTTCCCTTCGAGTTGATTGCTGCGTCCAAGACGATTGAGTTCTGGCGCACTGACATCCACATGGTTCGTAGATTTCTTTTTCTAATGATCTGCCTTGGCGTGCTTGGCGATGTCCGGTCGTCTTGGCATATGCACCTTGACGTTTTGACAGGTTCAATTAGCTAACTCTTTGTCGCTAGGCTGTTTGGGTCACTGTCTTCCTTGTCGCTCTCACCATCGTTCAGATCTTTGGTGTCCGTGGTTACGGAGAGGGTAAGCAAAGCATTTATCGACCTCGTCTTGTCAGCATCACCACTAACGCATCGCAGTCGAATTCGTCCTGTCCGCCATCAAGATCTGCGCTTGCTTGGGATTCATCATCCTCGGCATCATCATCAACTGTGGTGGTGTCGGTGATCAGGGCTACCTCGGCACCAAGTACTGGGACAACCCTGGTGCTTTCACCAACTTCAAGGGCTTCTGCGCTGTCTTTACCATTGCTGGTACGTCTTTCGCGCTGCTACACTTTTACAACGACTAATAACTATAGCCTTTGCCTTTGGTGGTACTGAAATGGTTGGTCTCGCCGCCGCTGAGACTGCTAACCCCCGCAAGTCTGTCCCTACTGCCTCCAAGCAGGTCTTTTGGCGTATTGCTCTCTTCTACGTCATCAATCTCTTCATTGTCGGAATTATTCTCCGATCTGATGATCCTCGTCTCCTCGGTGCCTCTGGCGCTAACACCAAGGCCTCGCCTTTCGTCCTCGCCATTCAAGATGCAGGCATCAAGGTTCTGCCCTCCATCTTCAACGCAGTCATCACCATCTCCGTCTTGTCCGTCGCCAACTCGTGTACCTTTGGTTCAACCCGCACCATGCAGGCTATGGCCACCCGTGGACACGCCCCCAAGTTCCTCAACTACATTGACAAGAAGGGACGTCCCCTCTGGTGTGTGCTTATTCAGCTTGCTTTCGGTCTTCTCGCCTATGTCGGAGAGGCCAAGAATGGAGGCACCGTCTTTGACTGGCTTCTGGCTTTGTCCGGTCTTGCTTTCCTCTTCGTTTGGGGTACTATCTGCCTCGCTCACGCCCGTATGCGATCTGGTTTCAAGGCCCAGGGCATCAGCCTGGACCTTGTCCCTTACAAGACTCCCTTCGGTGTCTGGGGCAGCTACCTCGGCGTCTTCCTCAATGCCATTGCTCTCATTGCCACTTTCTACTCTTGCCTCTATGTAAGTTCAACCAACCAAGACGAAACCAATTCACTGTACTAACATGACACCAGGCTCCCGACGGCTCTCCTCCCGATGCCGAGTCTTTCTTCATGGGCTTCCTCGCCGCTCCCATCATCCTCGTTCTGTACCTCGGTTACAAGGTCTACTCTCGCGACTGGAAGCTGTATGTCAAGGCCATTGATATGGATCTCCAGACTGGCATCGTCCTCCTTGATGAGCCCGAGCCCGAGACCCCCTGGTCATGGAAGAGTGCGCCAAGACGCCTGCTCTCGGCTGTTATCTAGATATCTTGGCAGAAATTGTCCTTTAAATAATTTGCTCCGGGGCACAGTAGTTTAAATCGCATTCAATATACCTCCGTCTTACTGCCCTCAATGTCATGTTACCCCAAATCTATTCGACCGGCAACAACAGGAAGTGGCCGAAGACCCAGGATCGGCTATTTTGTGAATTCTAATTCCCAATCTTCCCCAGCTTTCCCCGCAGATCGACTCGTATCATTTCTCTTTTTGGACTCTTGCCTTACGGACCTGCACTGCTACAGGCGCGCATATTTTGTAGTCTTACGTTCCATCAACCCATTTCCCGCCTTTAGCCTGAGTCGACAAGGTTGCCAAGCGCCTTTAGGCTAAAGGCAAAACTGTCCCCATGGGGAAAAGCGAGGTTGGCAATGTTTCATTCAAAGTGACAATAATGCACAAGGAAGCAAAAGGAATCACAAACGCAGCTCAGATATTGGATAATTTTGTCGCTTCTATTCGGCCCGTTACATCGTGTATGCGTCTTGAATTAGCCGAAATTGATTCGTTGCTTGTCATGTACTGGTAATACAGACACATGGATGGATGATACAAGGATTTATCCTGCAGCCTCAAACTGCCGGGTGAGATTTCATATATAGATACAAATGCAACAGCACGTCGCTGCAGTGATTTCCCTCTGGTACTCCAAGCAGTTGCATCGAGTCCACTGCGACTCTACACTTTCCGACCTTGACTACAGCCAAGACCGAACGAGACAGAGCCAACATGGGTGTCGCACCAACTACAATCGGCACTTACGATGCCGCCCTCCAGAGGCGCCAGGCGCTTATGGGTGCCAGTGGCGCGCGAGCCCTCGTCAAGAACTGGAAGGTCGCCCGAATTGCCGCGTTTGCCTGTATCGGAGGTATCCTCTACGGTTACAACCAGGGAATGTTTTCGGGCATTCTGACAATGCCTTCTTTCGAGAGCCGTAAGACTCCTCTTGTTGTTATGTGGGGATTTGCTGACATCTGCAGACATGGGAGATTACATCAAGAATCAGACCAAGAAGGGTTGGCTGACATCGATTCTCGAACTTGGTGCATGGCTCGGAACTGTCATGTCTGGTGCCATCGCTGAATTGTGCTCTCGTAAATACGGTATCTTGATCGCTACTTGCGTCTTTATCATTGGTGTCGTCATTCAGTCCACTGCCATTCAGGCTGGACACAATGTCATTCTAGCCGGGCGATTCATCACGTATGTATTTCCAGTACGCTTTGACCTCAGCTAACATCTGTAGTGGTATGGGAGTTGGTAGCTTGTCAACCATTGTCCCGCTTTACAACTCCGAATGCGCTCCACCGTATGTGACGACCGAGGCTACTGATACACAAAGGCTTACAGTGTTATAGTGAGGTTCGAGGTGCCCTGGTCGCCCTGCAACAGCTTGCCATTACTTTTGGTATCATGATTAGTTTCTGGATCGACTAGTAAGACTGACGCTCATTAGACCATTTCCATACTGACAATCGACAGCGGCTGCCATTTCATCGGTGGAACTGGCGAGGGGCAAAAAGACGCAGCTTGGCAAATCCCCATCTGCCTCCAACTCGCTCCGGCTCTTATCCTGCTCGTCGGCATGGCATGGATGCCATTCTCGCCCCGATGGCTCATCCACCATGGACGAGAAGAGGAAGCCAGAGAGGTCCTGGCCAACCTTCGAGATCTCCCTACCGACCACGAACTGATCGAGCTGGAATTCCTCGAGATCAAGGCTCAATCACTTTTCGAGAAGCGAAGCTTGGCTGAGAGATTCCCCCATCTCCAAGCGGAGTCAGCGATGAACACTGTCAAACTCCAATTTGTTGCTATCGGCGCTCTCTTCAAGTCCAAGGCCATGTTCAAGCGTGTCATTGTCGCTACTGTGACCATGTTCTTCCAGCAGTGGACCGGCATCAACGCTGTAAGTCATTCTCGCATCAAGCCAAATCCAGTCAGCTAACGGAATCAAGGTCCTGTACTACGCCCCCCAGATCTTTGGACAACTTGGTCTCAGCAGCAACACCACCAGTCTCTTGGCCACTGGTGTCGTCGGTATCGTCATGTTTATCGCTACGGTCCCTGCAGTCTTGTGGATCGATCGACTCGGCCGTAAGCCTGTCTTGACTGTCGGCGCCATTGGTATGGGTGCATGCCATCTCATCATCGCCGTCATTCTTGCCAAGAACATCGACCAGTTCGAGACTCACAAGGCCGCTGGCTGGGCTGCTATCTGCATGGTTTGGCTGTTTGTCGTCCACTTTGGATGTGAGTTTAAGCCCGGATCTCTTTTGCGGACTGATGCTAATGATGCTAGACTCCTGGGGACCCTGTGCCTGGATCATTGTCGCCGAGGTTTGGCCTCTCAGCACACGACCTTATGGTACTTCGCTTGGTGCCTCCAGTAACTGGATGAACAACTTTATGTATGTGACGTGACGCAGTATTCATTGTGCTAGCTAACTTTGATCAGTGTCGGACAAGTTACACCAGACATGCTGGAAAACATTACATACGGAACCTATATCTTGTTTGGGTTGCTCACATGGATTGGTGCAGCCTTCATCTGGTTTATCGTTCCCGAGACCAAGCGACTGTCACTCGAAGAGATGGTACGTATCCCTCCGGCTTTAATAGCTCACCTGCTGACTGCTCTAGGACATCATCTTTGGATCTGAGGGAACTGCCCTTGCTGATAACGAGCGCATGGCTGAGATCAACCGTGAGATCGGCCTTGAGAGCATCATCTACCGTGATCAGTCTACTCATCACGCAGAGGTCCCGGAGAAGGAGATGCTGTGATTGTTTGAAGATGAGGCTGCGGATGCTGGCTGTCTATTGACTCTTATGATATTGGTGATGAGCTATTTGCACAGATTGAATATTCAGAGTAGCTATTGTCAATTGACTCTTTCACTCATATCTTGAACCTTTTCTGGCAGCTGTTGTTCATATACCTGGTTGACCGGTGTGATCAGCAAGGATAGGCGTGGCTTAGGTTATAGATCAATGGTCTGAATAATATTGCTCGCGAACCAGAAAAGAGCGATCCTCTTCAGCAAGCCAGATATTTACATTTGAGAATGTTCTGCATGGAGCGCGCAGCTGTGTCTGCCATTTATCGGCTCCGAACCCAGTCACTTATAGGTCGGCTAAACCTGAGGTTTTTTAAGTTCCTCACGGCCCTCTTCACTATATGAGAAACACCTCCCAATACACAAGTTCCCTCAATAAGATTCCCTTTTGGGATACTCTTCTCTGTTTTATTGGCTATTGGTGTTTAAGCCTAACGGCCATGTAGACTCCCACGGGTCTGAATGGCAAAAGAAGACGTGGCGCTCTAGACAACGAATTTCAGCCTTTTCGAGGCGACTGTGAAGATAGGTCGACTGCGAATTGCCAATGATGGACCTGGATAGCGGTTTCAGACCTGAAATGCCAGCTAGAGAATAGTAGTTCACTCTCGATAAAAACAAACTAAACAAGCACTAATCTGGGCCTACAATGATTCGAGATGACTCACTTCTATAAATTTCCTCTTCCGTCAAAGAACTGGGCCTGTACTCTACGCTAACTCCGCGCCGTGATATGCCTCGCCACTGTTTTTCGGAAACGAGACAGCGCCGGACCAATCAGAATGCCAGCATATAAGACAGGATCATCATTGTATCCGAGCGCGAAAACTCGTTTCTGGCGAGGACTCATGCAAAAATCTCAACTCTTGGGGTTCCCCTTTGAGTACATCTGAAATAATTATTATACAGGTGCAATCAAATATATCAATGGCTTAAATATCGAATGATAAACCTTTGTATTCTTGTTGAATTTCCTATTCGTTTTCTTTTCAACATTTATAATAGTAATCAATGGCTTTCCTCGCTTCTCCATTCGGCCTTGGTGTCTCAATAATAGCCATCCTGATCGGGGCTATCATCTTCGCTAAAAAGAAAGCAAAATTCCCAATTATCAACAAATATCCAAAAGACTACTTTCACCGTCAGGCGCATCACGAGTACAAGACAAACACAAGAAAGCTACTTCAAGACGGTGCAGCCAAGTATGGCGAGAATCCCTTCAATATCCTGGTCCCAAATGGTATAAAGACAATTCTGCCCCCTTCTTGTGTCGGCTGGGCCAAGAACAATAAGGACTTGGACCATCAGCAACTCGTCAGAGACGAATACTTTGCTAGCTACCCTGGCTTCGACGTTCAGCATGTCTTGCATCACCCAAATAGAATGGTCATCAACATGGTCCAGGGAAAGCTATCCAAAACGGACAAGACCTTGCCTGTCATGAATGAACACATCAAGACAGGCTTGTCAGAAATTTGGGGAGAATGCAAGTCTTGGAAGACGCTCAACTGGGAAGACGGGTCTACCGGAGTTATTTCTCGCGCAGCAGCTTCCATCTTTGTTGGACCGGAGCTCGCTGCTGACCCTGAGTGGCAAAAGGTCTCGAGGGCTTATGTTCTGGACTACTTTGGAGCTGTTGGAGAAATGCATTTGTGGCCATCGTGGTTGAGATGGTTGGTTGTCTGGTATCTCCCAGGACCCGCAGCCTGCCGTGCTGGTCTGAAGCGAGCGCGCGAGATGGTGAACAAGGTCGTACAGAAGAGACAACAAGAGGAACAGGAGGCTAAGTCCAAAGGGGAGGAGCCTCCTACTTACTACGATGCCCTCGCTTGGACACTTGAGTCGCCACTCGGAAACGAGTTTGAGCCTGCGGATGTTCAGCTTGCCCTGGCTATGGCCGCCCTGTTCACCACTTCAGAGCTCTTTCGACAGATCCTCGTCGAGATTGCTCGTCGCCCTGAGGTTGTTGAGCATTTGAGACGAGAGATTGAAGATGCTGCACCTGATCACGACTTCACGGCTGCCTCGCTCGTCAAGATGCAGTTGCTCGATAGCTTTATGAAAGAGACCCAAAGGCAAATCCCCTCACAAGGTAAGTACTTTCTCTGTGAGGGCTTTCACACTTATTAACTCATTTAAGTCATATTGGAGAGATTGGTCATCCGCGACACCCGGCTTCCTGATGGCACTCTTCTCGAAAAAGGAACTCACATTGCCATCGATTCTCGAGAGATGTACGACCCCGCCAAGTTTGAGAATCCCGAAGAGTTCAACGCCTGGCGCTTTTATAAACGCCGACAAGCTGGCGACAACACAAGCTTGTTCGTGCAGTCAAGCCCGGAGCATGCTCAATTCGGCATGGGCAAGCACCTGTGCCCTGGAAGGTTCTTTGCTGGCAGCGAGTTGAAGCTTTGCCTGGCTCACATCATACTCAAATATGACATTAGATTGAAGGACGGGTGCTTGGGCAAGCCTATGCCGTTTGGCTTTTTGAGTGCCACTGATCCATATACCCAGCTGGAAGTTCGAAGAAGATAGCACCGAACGTTATATGTGTATGCTTGATAGACTAGAAATTTATTTCAAGAATTAGGGAGTATTCTCACGGCTGGCAAGAACTGCATTCATGCAAGGTTAAAGGAGAATAATGAGACTTGTTTATAATTTTATTGCATCATGCCTGGG
This sequence comes from Fusarium tjaetaba, assembly GCF_013396195.1. Taxonomy (NCBI): domain Eukaryota; kingdom Fungi; phylum Ascomycota; class Sordariomycetes; order Hypocreales; family Nectriaceae; genus Fusarium; species Fusarium tjaetaba. Next base: position 76,006 of record NW_023501204.1, read on the forward strand.
GCCTTGTCTCCTCTTCATGGCATAAAGAGCAAACACATAGCTACACCGAAAAGCCGATCACTTCTTATTCTTCTTCTTTCTCTTCTCCTTGCACTTTTCGCACTCCCTCCAGATCTCGGTATAAATTACCTCAATCGGTTTTCTGCACGATCCAACTATGCCTCCTGACTTGGCACACGGGGTTACGTTGTTCCTTGTAATTGTCAAACCTTTGCAATCTGGGCATAATACCAGCTCTCTGCATTGCACACAATTATGGTGACCTGTGATAAATGGCTAAATTTTAGATAGTAAAAGATTATTGTTCAGAATGGTGGATCTAATTATGTTGAAGTTTCTAAGTTGCAAGGCGACAGCGAAGCAATTTATAGTTGAGGCGACATGAACGGTTCTGTGACCAGCGATGTGTTGCTCACAGCCAGAAATAGCTTAAGATTACACCATTTTCTGAGCCTTGAATATGTGAAAATTGCTTCCTGGTGTCTGTCACCATGACTCACTGCAAGAATCTCACCGACAGTTCACAGTTGAGTAAAATATACACAGGAGCAAATAGACTGAAAGAGACCAGTTATTCAGCCTCGCACTTCGCGATGTCACGCTTCTTTATGTCACTGGCATACTACAATAATGCCGGTTGCTTGCACCGTAATAAAGGCTACAGATTTCGTTTATTAAGCTAATCTAAGCTTCTAAATACCGCAAGGCATTACTGTATTTCCCATATCCAAACTCCAGTAAATCTTTCCCCAACATATAAGTAAACAACCTTCACATCCTCTTACTTCTACTTCTACATTTAGAACACAACGTTCTAGTTGTCTCAACCCTCCTCCCGCGTCTGCCACATCGTCCAAAGAAGCCTCGAGACTGGGGACAACAGTTGTCAGAGAATCGCTGGGTAAGAAGGATGTCACAGACCAGGCAGACGGTTTGGTATGTTATTTCTATGCACATGATCTTGAATTGGGTTGGTAACAGGATATTAGCTTGGTTAATTGTGATACAGATTGATAGATACAGTATTGAACACCTAGCTGTCACTTGTTCAGAAGAGATAAGAGACAAGAATTCGCTTCCAATTTATAGTCTAAGATATTAAAGCTTAGAAGACTGGCTCGTGATCTTCGATATGAGGCCAAGTTGATCTACTAAGATGGTGACTTCATTCAATCACAGCACACAGCAAATATTATTCACACAACTCAGTCCTCGAAGGAGCCTCAGCAATCGACTTGATGATTTGGTTAAAGCGATGTCTTGTTTGATCGTGAGAAGGGAACGTCCTTACCAATTTATATTGGCCAACTACGCAATTTAAAGGCGATGTTCAAAAATGCCTGGGATGTAATATATACAAGTCGAAGGAGATTGCGAAAAGGCATCAGATGACCGATTTAACAATTCAAGCAGTGAATAGTTAATTACAAATATGAAAGATACAGTTACAGTAGCAGTCGACCAAAGACATATACAAGATGCCACTTAGTGAATGAGGCCGTCATTCTTTACCTGCTCGAGGTACTTGAAATAGCTCGCAGTGCTGTTTCGTCGAAGTTGTTTGCCATACTTGATGAAGACAAAGGCAAGAGAGAACTGCGCCATTGCAACAAAGGCAGCGACAAGAAAAGCGTTTTGATAGCCCATTCCTGTAACCCAGGGAGTGACACTGATAAAGGTTAGTAGATGAAATCTTGAAGGATGGTGAGTCACTTACCCGTAGCCAATGGCAAAGCTCATAGTGTTGCGAATCACAATGATTGTGACAATAGCGTCAGAGCCAAGCTCGGTGTAGCAGTCGATGCAGTAGCTGAGAGGGAGCTGACAGCCTGCAGTGATTGCAGAACCTAAGATTCCTAAGGCGATCAAGAGTCCTGACCAGTGAATCTGATGAGCAGCTCCGACGCCCCAGAGTAGTAGTCCACCTGGTACGAGTAGGCCCAGAACAGCATAAAGCCAGAGGCGGTATTCAGGCTCGCGGATACCGTTGTTACGGCGCGTCATGTAGAGGACGAACTTGTCTCCAATCGGGCCCGAGAAGAATGACCTGCTTCCTGTTAGCTTATGTATCATTGGAGTGAAAGCCCGGACAAGACCTACCCAATAAAGACTCCAATGACTGTAGCTATGTAGCAGAGACCAACAGAGCTTGCTTTGAATGAATATGGAGGAGCCGAGAGAATGATCGATGCTGTACCATTGAGGACATTGAAGTAGCAGACAACAGCGCCGTACATGAAGCCACAGAACACAACAATAGGCAAGGAGAAGTATTTGAAGGGTCGAATGAGCATTCCTTTCAAGGGAACGCTGTCTTGAATATGCTCGCTTCGGAAGATCTTCATCTTGTCGAGGAATGTCTTGGATGAGGGGAGAACGGTGCCGTTGACTACATCTACATTTGAAGTAGTCTGCGACTCTAGTTCTTTCTTACCATCGGTAGGAGACTCGGTCGGTTTGTTTACATCGACAGGATCGTTGAGATGGAGTGGGGTGGCCTTTCGGTTGTACTTGGTTTCCTCCATGAAGAACAGGCAAATGACGAATGCGATCGCGTTGAAGATGGCGCACCAGTGCTACTCTAGAGTCAGTCGAGGAACCTCTTATCAGTGTTTGTTACTCACGAGAACCCATTCCCAACCTTGTCCGTCGTTTATGAAGCCAGAGATGACAGGTGCAACAAAGTTTGAGCCTCCAAGGAACAAAGCGTAGTAAGCGATATATGTGCCTCTCTCGTGCGCAAAGTACTGCATCGGTCAGTGAGATTGAGAGAAGCAAGGGGAGTAAGATAGCAACTTACGACATCTGATACGGAGATTTCGCAGAGCGACTCGATGGGAGCACCAAAGGCCCCTTGGAGGAGCTTGTTGGCGATCCATTGGCCATTTGTGGTTGCATGAGGGGCCCAGATCATCATTCCCTGGTGACTGTGAGTATGGCAGAAACACGCGAGAGGTGATAGACTTACAGTTGTTCCCAGTAAGGACAAAAGGTACACAGGGCGTTTGCCGAACTTCTGTGCCAGAGGCTGCCAGATGAGACATCCCCAGCCAAAGGTCAAGAACATGTATCCAGTTCCAGAGTTCAGATCACCGACAGTAAGGCCGGTGGCAGCTGAAATTGGAACAAGAACGGAGTAGATCGCGGCCGAAGCAATACCAACGGCAAGGCAGTATCTATTCATCACAGAGGTTAAGTACTTATTTCGCAAGAGTCGGTGGTGAGTCGGTGGCTTGACATACGCGCATAGAGTCGCCATGAGTAGAGTCTTTCTCCATCGACTCCAGTTCAAGGGATCATCTGGATCATCAGAGGGTGTTGGTACGAGAACGATATCCCGATGACCTTGAGCATGGCGAGTATCCAAGGTGCCATCAAAGTCAACGAGGAGGACTGTTCCAGGAACAAAGTCCGATACGGGTTGGGGCGAATTGTCGTCTGAGCCCATGTTGAAGTATACAAGAGATGGAAAAGATTGGTCAATTCGTTGTTGAGGACGAGGTCTATGGGTCTGTGAGGATCTGTTGCTGGCGAACAGACCAGGGATTATATACGTGAAATGAAGGGATACCAAATTCCCGGAACGCGATAACACCTTTCAACCTAGCGCCAGCTGCTAGATCGCAATCTCCCCATCGCCCAGAAAGTCTAGATTGCACTTCAAACGTCAGCTCGTTCCATATCAAGGCTGATCACGATATCATCTAATCCGGGGGTGGATCTAGGCCTGCGGGGTTACAGCCAATAGTCGATATTTACGAGTTTTAGCTTATCTTTCAGTTTGGCGAACCTTGAACCGATTCGATCGTGGGACCATGCCTTGACCAATCATTGACTTTTGCGAGGATCCTACCAATAGATATCATTACCGAATGATAGGTTATCTCGAAAGGGGGTTTTAGTAAAGGCATTTCGCTTGTCTCTAATATGCATCATATGATACTGGGCTAGAGGCCGAAGAAGATTGACTGAGTCCTGCCCGGCAATGGTATCCGGGCTCATAGTATGAATATAAAGATCCGTTTAGAGCCAAGCTCTATCTAATCATCATCCCTCATATCTCTGCCTCTACTATCTTTCCATCATACACCATGGCCTCTGTTGTTGAATCTCTTCCTCAGGGACTTGTCTACCATTCTCAGCCCCAAAAGTCCGCAGGGATTTCTGTCCTCGCCGATTGGGAGATCCAAGCTGAGAAATGCCGTAAAGTCCTTCGAGACTCTCTCAACCCAGCTTGGCTTCTACCATCTGGTCAACTCCCCCCTGCTGACCAGCTCAATGTCTCTACTTTCATTGAGACATGCGGCTTCCTCTCAGCACGAGAGCTGGAGATCACAGCTACCAGCGCAACGAAACTGGTGGAGCAAATGGCCTCTGGCTCTCTGACGGCTGTTGAGACTGTCACTGCTTTTCTCAAGAGAGCTCATATTGCACATCAACTTACCAACTTTGCAACCGAGTTCATGAGCGCCGATGCACTCGAAGCCGCCGCTGAACTCGATGCCCACTTCGAAGCAACTGGCAAGATCAAGGGGCCCTTGCACGGTATCCCAATCTCGACCAAGGAGCATATTGAACACAAGGGACGGATTGCTCATTCGGCTTACGTCGCCCTTATTGACAACATTGCCGAAGAAGACGCCTTGATTGTACAGTGTTGCAAAAAGGCTGGAGCAATATTCCATGTACGAACCAACGAGCCTCAAAGCGTAATGGTTAGTCAGTCTTCACCTGTTCGATGATCTGTTGCTGACGATTTAGCACATTGACTGTTCCAATCCAATCTACGGCACGACCGTGAACCCACACAACCGAACATTAACATGCGGCGGCTCGAGTGGAGGAGAAGGCGCTTCATTGGGACTCCGATGTGCAGCTTTGGGTATTGGTACCGACCTAGGAGGTTCTGTTAGAGTACCCGCCGCCTTTTGCGGCGCATATGGACTGAGGACTACAGCACTACGCAACCCGTACAAAGGCGTGTGTCTCCCTGGTTCTGGGCAAGAGAGCATCCGATGCGTTATCTCACCTCTAGCCAACACTGCAGAAGACCTTGGCCTGTTCCAGAAGGCTGTTCTTGATCAGGAACCCTGGGAGATTGAGACATCGCTGGTACCTCAGCCTTGGAAGCAGACCAGTTCGCTAAAGCCTGGTAACTTTACGATTGGAGTTATGTGGGAGGATGGGTGAGTTCTCTCTTCCTTATCGTGTCCATCAGCTAGCTAACTGTTGTCGCAGCCTTGTCCGACCCCATCCCCCAGTCCTTCGCGCGCTTCGATACGCCGTTGAGAAGCTCAAGACAGCAGGCATCACTGTAGTTGACTTTGAGCCATATAACCACCAAGATGGAATGGAAATTGTGTCAAAACTGTACTTTCCTGAATGTGCTGTAACACAGAAGGAACTCTTGGAAAAGGGAGGAGAGCCTATTGCGCCGCTGTCGGACTATATCTTTAACTTTTCTCCGCCACGGCCCCTTACTATAGAGGAGAACTGGGCTTTCAATGTCAAAAGAGACACTTTTCGAGAACAGTAAGTATACGATACCCTCTAGATTGACCTAGCTGACTTCTTCAGGTACCATAAGATCATGAAGGATCGGGGTGTTGACTTCATCCTCTGTCCTGTCTACGTCGGGCCTGCGGCAAAGTTGGGCGACGGTCATTACATTTCATACACGGCCATCTGGAATCTCCTCGATCAGCCAGCCATCACATTCCCGACCGGACTAAAAGTTGAGTCAACCGATACACCATACTCTGACTTTAAACCCCGGTCGGCTGAAGAGGAAAGAGAGTACAACAAGTGTAAGACATGCTGCTGGCAACGTTGCTGGATTGATGCTAATGCAAGAGTAGACTCGCCAGAAGAGTACGTCGAAGCACCTTTGGCGTTGCAAATTGTTGGTAAACACTTCCGCGATGAAGACACGGTCGCTGCTACAGAGTTGGTGTCAAAGATTGTCCGGGTATGAACAGGTTGAAGGCTGAAGATAGAACTGAGGAACTGCAAATTCAAGCTTTTCGTACTCTTAATGAACCACACTATTTCAAACTCATCAAAACCACTAAAGAGTAAAGATCGATACCATTAACAGAGGATGGGAGGCTTGTGACAATTGTACTGTACCTATCCGTGTCGGCCATTGGAGTCCATTAGCTTAGGGGACTAGCGAGAGACACTGGACAAGGCCAAAAGCGCTAGCGCCAGGTCTGCTCTTGTCGCCTGTAGCAACTTAAAACCCCGACTTCCCCGCTACTGATTTGACCCTGGTACCATAACTAACTTCTCCGCTTTCAACTCCATGCATAACGGTTCGCCTTTCAGATACCCATGAGAACATCACCGCCCGTTTGACAATGCCAGATGCCAAACTACGAGCCAAAACTGGCTGCGTTACATGTTAGTACAGAGACATTGGGTCCATGTTTCTACTGACCATTCATAGGCAGACAACGACGAGTCAAATGTGACGAAGCGAAGCCATCATGTCGTAACTGCTCTCGCTTTGACCGCATCTGTTCGTGGCCCAAAGCCACCGATATGGCTGATAAAAGGCATCGTCGACGACGTGCAACTCCCGATTCTTCGTCTCCCGCTAGTGAAGGCAGCTCCCCACCCAAGACTGGCGAGCGGTCAAACGATATCGTCCCGATTCTGAATACCAGGACGTCACTTACTACTATCAACCATCCACTTTGCGAAACGGAAATAGAATTTGAGTTGGTGCATCACTTTTACAGCTTCCACTTCAACTCTCTCACGCTTCCAACTAAGGACATGTCGTATTTCTCTCAATGCCAGTCAGACCTTATGGACATGATGTCACACAACAAAACCGTCAAATATGCTATATTGGCCAACTGTGCTTCAAACAAACATGCACTGATGAACAAAGATCGATATCGCCTTATAGCCTTGCGGTATTACACAGAAGCTATGAGTGGGCTGAACCAGGAACTTGTGGACTTTTGTCCCTCAGATGCCTATCGGCATTCGTGTTTACTAACGGTTGCCTCATACCTGTACGTTTATAATGTATGTACTCAATCATCTTGCTGTCCCATGTAACACTGGCTAACGTGACCCACACCCAGTTCTGGAGTCTCGATGTAATGTCAGACCCAAGGCCTCACGTTGTCGGGGCTGTGAAGCTGCTCAGCTTGAGGAACCGAGACAAAAGCTCATTAAAGCCATTTATCCAAAGCTGGGACAGGGCAAATGTTGAAAGCGTGCTGTATCAAGGCTTCTTATTATCTATCAGAAGGCCTTTCAGACCCGAGTTTCGACTAGACTCAGAATTCATCACGCATGCTGAAGATTTGCTGCGCTCATACGATGACGCAAATCCATCTTCAGCAAAGCCAAACATCGTTCTCGGAGTACCTACGTCCCTGTATCGACTTATACTACGGATAATCGACTCATATAATATTCCTCGGAGTAGTCTTTCCAATCACATAAAGGGCGTGAAGGCGGAACTGCAGTACTGGGAGCAGTTGTTATTTGATGACGAAAACAGCCAGAATGTTCAAAATGGAGATTCTAGCTTCAACGACTTGATGATCATCGCAACCTCTCTCCTCCTTGATCTCATCACCGAAGCACTGACGACAATTGATGATACAATCTGTCCGGGATCCTCGGCTGGAGAAGGAGATGGGAAGCCCTGGAGATGGCAACTCGATTTGGCCATGAATATTCTCCAATGCCCCGAGGAACATCAAAAATGGAGCGGTTGTTATTTAGGAGCATGGCCATTGCTAATCCTTGGGTACGGTGCTAGGTCATTGGAAGAGATTACGCTGGTGAAGGAGGTCTTGACAAGGATGCAGCAACGCATAGGATATGGCGAGGTTCAGAGGATACGGGACGAATTGGACGAGATAACCAATTACAAGGATAGAGATGCTTGCCTACGTCAGGAAATCCTCGGTTAAGCTTATCTTCCCGGGGTATCTTCCAGATGCGTAGTGCTTATCTCCAGCTGGAGTTAATGTGCTGGAATCAATTGAAGCCTATGATATCTCTTATAAACTCCTAATGCACTATTCCTAATTATAACTTGTGCACTTGTGAGATCTCTTACGGACTTGTGTATCATTGGCAAAATAAATCTTGTATGTTGTATTGATCTATTATGCCTAGAGGTGCTGCGATATTGTATCAAGATATATAGTAGAACAGAAGCAATCATCTTAGCTGTCTGTCGGCCAATACCCATAGACGGCAGAGTATCTTTCTCAGTGTATGAAGTCTAAGCAGTAACGCTCGTGGTGTCCTCTTCCTCACTTGCGCCTGGTGGGGGAGGTCCACCAGGTCCACCAGGACCGCCGCCTCCAAAGTCAGGGTTGGTGTGGCCACCATCCTCATATCTAAAGACTGCGGGTGTAACCTTCTCAGTGGTAGTGATGTTGATGCCATAAGCCAGCCAACCGAAAACACCCTCAGCAACTGTGTCACCAAGAAGGGTCCACTCGACGACAGGGTCGTAGTCCTGGTTGGCAGCCTGAGCTAGAATACCGTCACCAGCGTTTGTGGTCTGAGCCTGCGTGTTGGTGTTGTAAGGAGCAAGGGCTTCAACTTCCTCGATCAGGTCCTGGTCGAAGTAGGTCTGGCCAATGTGGCTGCTGTAGATGACGTTTCCAAGTGTCTTGTTCTGGTATAGAGTAGCGTTTGCATGAGCCAAGAGATGAATATGCGTCGTGCGACCGACATAATGACCTGGGAAGAGGGTCTCAAACTGGGCGACGCCATCTTCATCAGTTGGCTGGATGCCTCGGCCAAAGGTCTTGTCGATGTTGGTCTTGTCGGCAAAGTTTCCGTTGCCCTGGTTATTCACGCCGCCGTAAACACCAGTTGAGTTGCAGTGCCAGATCTCGAGATATAGCTCTGGTACAGGTTCACAAGTGGCTACGTTGATGATTTGGTAGTCGAGAATAAGGTCAACGCCCTCCTGGTCCTCCTTCAGATCGCGTCGGATAGACTCGCCACTGACGTCTTGTAATTGTTAGCTGATATCTTTTGGATAGCTGACTAGACTCACAGTATGGACCGAGAGTGACCTCGGGGGTAAGCACGCATGAGTTCTGGCCTGCGAAGAGGACCTCGGCTGGAGTGTTGGGTGTATAACCGAGATCGGTCTTGTTGTGGTCTGTGTTGAGAACGTCCTCAAGATCGCGCTTCTTGATACCACCTGAGACAAGGCACATTAGAAAGAGATAAGATATGTATTCAGTATCACTTACGCTTCTGGCGGTGCTCCTCGATCAAGGCAGAACGACGCTTGATGTTACGCTCGGTGACACCTCTGGCCTTCAGGATTTCGGCACAGTGACGGAGGGACAGTCTTTCAGCACTGGCCTCAAAAGAGCGACGCGTCTCAAGCTCATCGTGGTGATCTTCACCTGGATGGGCCACGGCCAAAGCGGCCAATGCCAAAGAAATTGAAGCAGAAAGATGCATGATAACAGCACAGACAAAGACAGTGGTGTGAGCGAGGTTGAATGTCGGTGAACAAAGCGAGAAATCCAGCTCCTTTTATGCCTTTTCAGACGGACTATCACATCTCCGTCAGTCCTCCAGGTCGCATCACACCGGTATCCCACCATTGCAAATCAATCACGTCTTTATCCCGTCCGTCTTGGCAATGTCACATCGAAAAAGTTCCGTAATGCGAAAAATGGCCGTAGTTGGCAGGAGGATCCATTCCGAATGTATTATGCTTAAAGGAGCGTCATGGTTGCAACGTGACGTTGGTAAATAGTATTCTCTGATTCGTTGTGATATGCGTGCGCCAACGTAGATCATCGGGATGTGGGCAAACATGCCTTATGAGGTCCACAGGCGGCTCGGAACCGACTCGTTAAAGAAGGTCAAAGAGCACAGTTGTATGCCGACCCATGTCTTTAACGTTTCGGATATACAGACTTTTCAAGGCTCGGCGGCACTACGGCCGGGGCCGCGATCGACAAGTTATGTCACCGTTTAGGCAACCATACAAGATCACCACTGACACATGATTTCTTTGAGATTCAAGATAGGTGCTAAAATGAGAGAGTTACAATCTAAGTAATCTACCGTGATAGGAGGGTATTCCGAGATGAGGTAGGCTTTGTTTAATTGGTGGAAAATGCGGGGTTCAAATGACCTAACCTCTAAACTTGATAGGCAACAGTTTCTCTGTAGGCAGACGGCTCGTTGTTTCGCCATGGTGCCTAGATAAATACAGACTCTACCAATGCTTACCGTTTGAGACTTCGCATCAATGTGTAGGGCCTTTGAGCAATCAATATGGCGAACTCTCCTACCTTACATTCGACTCTCTCCGTCGTCTCGGGCCAGCTTTGCTTCGGCTCCTTGCACAACATTTGGTTCGGCTCCTCTGCTCCCACTCAAGGTCTCCTGGTTGCTCCGCCGCACCCCAGTGGCACAGTCCAAGCTCACAGTATTAACTACAACATTTGCGCGCAAAACGGGATATGGAATGTCTACAAGCTTGTTATCTCTGAGACGAGCGATGCAGTAGCATGGTTCGTGGCCCACGCGGACATTGACCCCAGACAGGAAGTCGATAAGATCCTCCGCATATCTGGCTCTCCTTACGAACCAGATCATGGAAGTACGATGAACAACGACATCACTTCTCAGGCGGGAGTCTTTGTGGTCAATCGTTATGACTGGGGCTACTACAACGAACGTTGCTTGGATGAGATTGGTGAGGGTCAGGAAGAAGGCGATGATGATGTGCTGGCAAACTCCAACTCTCTTGGTCTTGTTGACCGCTCTGTTGCGCAAGAGCTGGTCCAGAGATGGAAGAGCCAACGACCAAGCCTGCGAGACAGCGCAGAGTCTGGAGTCTGGCTGTATATTCCCCATGGAGAATACATGTTTGGCCGCTTTGGGTTCGATGATACGCGCACCGCCGCAAGATCGTTCCTGTTTTTCTCCGCAGGTACCGAATTCACAAGGACAAGTTTCTTGGGAATTCCAGGAACACTGCGAGAGTATACGACGCCCCAAGAGAGGTTTGAGCGCCAACTCCGCGAAGGAGTCGGCTTCTCGGGAATGGAGATTGTCAAAGACATGATCTTCTACCAACATGTTTCCCCACCGCCGGTGTCTGAGTTGCTTGGCCTATACCACCCAAGCGACTATCTCCTGAGAAAACAAGAGTTTGAAGCTTTGCGAAGTTATTGCGAAGAACAGGCCTCCAGTAGCGGCATGGGACCAACTATCCATGGGTTCATCGATCCATGGAAGCAACTGCTATTCGATCTCATAAACGAGATGACCCTCAGTTATCTCGAGCATTTCATCCTGCCTCATCTTGGAGGTGATGACGTTGCAGAAATAGCCGAGATATTGTTCCCAGATTATGAGAAGAAAATTAGGCCTATCAGTCTAGACGTTGCTTCATATCGGCATTTCACTGAGCCGGACCAAGACCCGATTCCAGACTTTAATGAATCTCACGTGTGCGTTTTGATCCGGCAATTCCTTGAGTCTCGCAGCCAGGATAAGCCCATGGTCTTTAGAGACAATGCTATAAAAGGAATCTGTCGGGTACTGGGCTACATAGTTACTGAGGTATTCGAGTTGGCCAACGGTGTGGCTACTGATTCCCAACATAACAAGATCCTTCCATGCCATGTTCGACAGGCTGTTTTGCTTGATGAAGATATTCTTCGCCTGGTATGTTTTTCTAAAGCCCTGTGGGAAGGGAGTATGTAGGTAAAGATTGAGATAGTAAATAGATATACTTCTTAAGGCCCAGAAGACTCTCGTAAGTACTGTGGTTGCGATGTAAGAGCTCGAAACTACTAGCGCAGAGGATGATAAGGCGGAGAAGCACTTGGAATTGGTGGATTAGCTGAATCTCTTGTTGACGTCATTTGTTGCCCAGTAAAACATTAATGCTTATCATATGGTTCACAAGTCAGCTGACTCAAGCACAAGATTGACAGTTTGGAATTATGCATGTCAGCAACTCATTTCAGCTAAACAACCAAAAACCATCAACTCAATAAGTCTATTGAGTCCAGAATATTGCGCCCGCAAGGTATTTCTTTTGATCTCCATCATGAAGCTTATCGTTGTTGGCGCTACAGGCTACATCGGCGCGGGGATCCTTCGTCAAGCCCTTGCACGCTCAGACGTCACCAGCGTTGTCGCTGTGACCCGCCGACCTCTCGAACAAACCGCCACGAAACTCCAAAACGTCATTGTGCCGGACTATGGTGCCTACTCGCCTGCGGCAAAAGAAGCTTTTGCCGGCGCAGGCGCATGTATTTGGACAGTGGGCGTGACACCCTCTCACGCATTTCGAATGGACCCTGAAGAGGTGCGCAAGGTTTGCCAGGATTATACCATGCTCGGCCTTGAAGCCATGCGCTCGTCCGGCCTTGCACGACCGTTTCGAGTGGCGTATCTCAGCGCGGTTGCAGTTCCGCGGGATATCAATAAGACTATGTGGTTTGCTCCCAAGTTTAGACGGATACGGGTAAGATGATTACTGGGTTTTATGTTTAAAGTATTTGTTTTAATTGCTAACATGCGTGGATCCTAGGGTACAGCAGAAAACCAAGTTGTAGAATTTGCAAAGGCCAGCGATGGTGCCGTAGAAGCGGTGATAGCTAAACCTGGTCATGTCCCTGTCCAGGGTGGTATATTGGTCACTGCCCTTACAGCCATCTCTCGACCTCTAGGTATTGGCGTCACGGAGGCCGTGGTTTTGGATGATCTGGCTATTGCTTTGGTTGACCAGGTTGTTCACGGAATTGAAAAGGATCCGCTGTGGCCAGCAGACTTGAACCGCTTGGCGCAACAAGTTAAGGATAAGAAGGGTCTTAAGTAAAGTGTTCGACTGGAAAGATGGAGCGTATACCAAATGCTTGTGATATTACGGCAAGAGCCGAATAACTATTTGTACTTTGTCTGAAGCTCCTTGGCAGCCTCAATTGCTTGCTTTGCCTGCTCTGTATACTTCTTCTGGTTTTCTTGTTGCAGGCTGAATGTTTGCTGAAACTTCTCAACCATGAACGGCTTCAAGACTGTCTTCTTTGCCGTAGTGTAGTCATAGATGGCAGTGTCGTCGATACATCGTGCTGCCAAGCGGCGGTATTGTTCTGATAGAATCCAAGCTTCCATCTTGAGTGACGTTGACTCATTGGTTGGAGCTTCAGCCAGCTTATACAATACAGTGATATGGTCTGGGAACTCAAGAGGCTATAGAAAAGCGGTTGGTCAGTCTTGGTGATGCTGGGGTTGACAGGGGAGTTGTACAAATTTGTATTCCGTTGTAATGCTTTTGAGAATAAGGCCAAGGCTACGTGGTGTCACCAGATCATCCCATTGAGCCTTGTGGTGCTCTGCTGCATCTAAGCTGTGCTGCCGGATGAAATGCACCCGTCCGGTTTCGACATAGCGGTTATACATCACATTGTTGACATGGCCTATGATACATCAGATTGATCAGATCTCCCAAGTATTAGAAGAAGTTGTGTTACTTACCCTAAAAATATTAGATTTAGTCCTAAAAAAAATGCAGCGAAAGAGATCGACTTACCATGCTATCCTAAACGATGAGAATTGTTAGGAATCATGCACATATCACTGATAAGGAACAGCTTACCATGTCACCCCAAAGGAGCTGGTGGTTATCGAGACCTCGCCATTTCTTATCGGTGAGGAACCCCTGCTGCCCTGCCAAGAGTTGCAGCCAATTTTGGTCATTCGACACCAATTGTCTCTTTGCTTCTTCAACGCAGCTGGATGGGTAGCTATCGCTAGTGAATTTCTTCAACTGAGCTTGTAGATCAGCGAACCACCGAGAGGGAAACGCGGGCAGATCATTGTTCAATTGGGCCTGGCCGGATTGTAAACGAAGTTGTGAGATCGAAGCTTTTGATCCAATGCTAACTGGTCGCTTGAGAAGCCGCAGAGACATGATGCGAGTGCAGGGAACTTGGGTTGAGTGATGGAAATAGTGACCGTGGAAACGGGCTCGGTTGTCCCAAAATAATAGTTCCGATAGTCGGTGGCCTCGGTATTCGGCGAAGATTCTCCGCGGCCCGGAAGATTTAGGCCTGCGTAAGCCGAGTTCAGATAAAACCGGCTGACCCGCAAACCGAGCATTACCCTAAAGTTAAAAGAGAGGAGAAAATTCAGCTTTTAATAAATATAATATTAATAAGAGAACCGGCTGTTTTTAATTTCATCTCTAGTGTCTAGAGGAGTCAATTTAGAAGAGGTCATTCCTTTAATTACCTACTGTAATTTACCTTTTTTTCATTAGAAATACTGCCATTATCGATTTAACCGCGACAGGACAGGACAAAGCAAAAGCGAAAATAAGCAATTTCTAGTATTATTTAACTACAACGACTACAGTTTACAACTTATCAGCAACACTTGCACAAGAAATTTTCAATTATTATGACTTTACCAAGTTAAACAGCACTATTCACTACTCTATGCAAGACATACATGGCTTGCAGTGCGTGTCTTTTTATCAAGCGTGTTATACAGAGCACCGCGATCGTGCTTATCAGTCACTTCGTTGATAATACCGAATGATATCATTTTACTGTCATGGATGTTGAACTGTATCTGTTCATTTAGCTGCATACCCACGCACAGAGCAACCTCAGCGGGAACTAACATGCGTCTTAAGGCTATAGCAAATCCTTTAATAATGGCACCATCCCTTTGTCTTGCCAGGCGCGTAGAACCCTGAACGAACGGACATAACCGCTTATGTAGTATTCCAGGCCTCGTATTTTCATCCACAAACAGCTTGGCAGCGGCTTGGCGTGGGTCCGAGAGCCTGCTTTGGCTTAGTTTTGCTTAGGTTAGTGTCAGGTACCGGTAGCTCCACCAGATAGGGGAGAATTGACAGGGCAGGGAACGAGATGTGAACGATATTTCCATCCATACAGCCAGGGTTTCTCGGTCTAAACATAGCCACAGCTGAGATCGCGGTTGCATGGTTCATTGAGGGAACTTTTTAAGCTTGAAACATAAAAGCTTTGCCTGGTCTGCTTTTATTTTGCTAGCTTCAGACAGGACCATTCCTCTCTGCACTCGCTATCTGAGTCTTTCTTTCGTTTTTTTCCTATTTCGACATTTGTTTCATTCAGACACTCGTTAATTGCTGAATCGTCATTCGTTTTCTTTTCGTGGTTCTCGATAATCTAATAATTACACAATCCGATTAATAATTTTTCGCTGACTCGACAACTACAACAATCACTCGATATCGATATCATACTTCAAATATCCGACTGAACCAAACATGGTTCAACTTCCGTTCGTGGCTCTAGCAGCCCTACTAATTACTCCATTCACTTCTGCTGCTCTCACGCAGTGCCCGTCCAAAGAAGCATCATGGACCTCCAAGACCGGCACCGAGTACACCATTTGCCGCAATACCGATTATCGATACGGTGGAGGCAGTCTCAAGGTCGCTCGGGACATCAAGTCTACCAATGCCTGTGCCGAAATCTGCAGCAAGGACCCGCGATGCGTCAAAGCTGTATACGATAAGCGAAACCGCATCTGCCACGTCAAGGACAATGCCAACGAGGCCAAGATGAACTGGGCGTCGGATGCCAAGTTCGACACCATCCGAGTCAAGAACGTCAACGAGGGAGTCTTCATCTCTCGTTGCCCCAACCCAACCAACAACTACCGCGCCAAGGGCGGCAAGACTTTCAACGTCTGCCACAACAGCGACTATGTCGGCCCGACTGCCCGAATGACCAAGAACTGCGCCTCTCTTGCTGCGTGCGCTGATATCTGCTCTGGTATCAAGACATGCAAGAAAGCCGTTTACGACAAGCAGGATAAGGTCTGCCACATCAAAGAGACTGAGCCCAAGGCTTCGCTCTTTTGGGTGCAGAGCAAGCGATACAGCGTTGTTCACTCCCCAGTCGAGTCCAAGCCTGCGACCCAGGGCAAGTGGTCTGATCTAATCCGTCTTCCTGTCATTCCTGTTGCCGCCTATGTTGTTCCCCAATTCCCTCAATCGCAACAACTTCTCTTCTTCTCTTCTTGGGGCGCTGACGCCTTTGGTGGTGCCTCTGGCCGTACCCAATTTGGAGTTCTCGATCTACCTTCTGGTGCCGTTGGACAGCGTGAGGTTGCCGATACTCACCACGACATGTTCTGCCCTGGAATGAGTCAACTCGCTGATGGCCGCATCTTGATTCAGGGCGGTTCCGATGCCGAGGCCGTGACACTCTACAACCCCAAGACCAACTCTTTCACCCGAGGACCTGACATGAAGATGCCTCGTGGCTACCAGACTTCCACCATCCTGTCTGATGGACGAGTCTTCACCATTGGAGGAGCTTACTCCGGTCCCCGCCAGGGAAAGAATGGTGAGGTCTACGATCCCAAGGCCAACAAGTGGACCATGTTGCCTGGAGCCGATGTCAAGCCTATGCTCACCAAGGATCGGGAGGGTATCTGGCGTGAGGATAACCACGCTTGGCTCTTTGGTTGGAAGGACGGCAGTGTCTTCCAAGCTGGCCCCAGTAAGGAACAGCATTGGTATGGCACCAAGCAAAAGGGTTCGATTGTCAAGTCTGGCAAGAGAGATAACGCTGATGCTATGTGCGGTATCTTTGTCATGTACGATGCCGTTGCCGGTAAGATTCTGTCAGCTGGTGGTGCCCAGGACTATACCGCAAGCGATGCCAACAAGCGTGCTCATATCACCACTATTGGAGCTCCTTACAAGCCAGCTTCCGTCAAGCGTGCTGCCGATATGGCCTTCCCTCGTGGCTTCGGTAACGCTGTCGTTCTTCCTGATGGGACTGTTCTTGTGACTGGAGGTCAACGTAAGGCAATGGTCTTCACCAACACTGATGGTATCCTGGTCCCCGAGCTCTACAATCCTGCCACCAACAAGTGGACCCAGCTTGCGCCTCACGCTGTTCCCCGCAACTACCACTCTGTCTCTATCCTGTTGCCTGATGCTACGGTTTTCATCGGTGGTGGCGGTCTCTGCTATGTTGCCAAGATTGGTGGTTCGACTGCTGGCTGCGACAAGACAGCTGACCATGCCGATGGAGAGATCTTCCAGCCTCCTTACCTGTTCAACAAGGATGGTTCCATTGCTAAGCGTCCCATCATCCAGAACCTTGCCCAGAAGCCTGTCAAAGCGGGTAGCACTCTCAAGTTCAATGTCACCAACACTTCCGGCAAGGTCAAGATGTCTCTTGTTCGCATGGGAAGCGCTACACATTCCGTCAACAGTGACCAGAGGCGTGTGCCTCTCACCGACTTCCAGGTCAAGGGCAACCAGTACACTGTCAAGCTACCTAAGGACAGTGGCATCCTTCTGCCTGGCTATTACTATCTTTTTGTCATGTCGCCGCAGGGCACTCCTAGCATGTCAAAGACAGTTCAGATTGCATTGTAATTAGCAAGCGGAATGTAGCATTCCCTTTTCAGGATAGAAACCTCCATGGCGCTACAATGAACTGTGTTTTGCACTCATGATAGACTATAACTATAATAAACAAGCTACAAACCCTGTATCTGTATTATCTGTATTATCTTTATGCCTTTACTGGCACTTCCATTTCAATGCAGGGAATACCCCGCCCATAACTGAAGTGACATCTACGACACAAATAGACTTATTTTATAGCAAGCAGTACTGTATTCCAGGACTTTAAAACTTGCTCATACGCTCTTTGCCTTTTTTTCAATCTATTTCCATCTTATGTATAGGCGTCTAAGTATGTGTATGTGCTATGGGCCTTATGAAGCACTGGCAGATAAGGTATTGTATGTTAAGACGGGGAGCCCAATTACGATACAAACCCTACCAGTTCGCCAATTGCAGCCCGTTGCCTGATTGCCCCTAAGATAAAACAGGCGTCCCCCTCCCATAAATTGCTTCGTCGCCACCTTCTTATCCATCTCTCTACTGAAGCGAATCCATAGTTGTCCTTCTCCCTATGGTTCGGTCTTACATTTAATTAACCTCATTATCCTTTCTTATCGCATCTGTTGATATCTAGGTTTTCTCTAGCTTGATCATCGTAGGGAACAACCCTTCCTTAGACTTTGTGCCATGTTGACATAAACCAGCCCCGAAATGAGCGAACCTGGTATCATGCACCCAGTCGAGGAGCTATTCCTTGACATCTCCATTCATGAAGTACTGACTCAGACAATGGTGACATTTGTCGAGCCATGGAAGACTATGTATATCGATTCAATTCGAGAGCAACGATATGGGGACGCTATTTGGGCTCGCTACTGCATCGAGGGAGGGGTAGAAAACGGTGTCATCATTGGTGAAGGCCCGAATCCTGATATCACGGTACTTGATCAAATCAGGGAAGATGCAGTTGAAGCAAGGACAAACGAGCCAGGGCTATGGGCCGAGGCTTTGGAGCTCTACCGAACGTCTAGTAGTACAGACGGGCACCCGGAGGTCCTCAAGATCATCTTTGATACTGACAGGATGGAATCTTGAGATTGAAAGTGGAGAGAAGAAGATGGAGACGTGACGACGAGGCGGTGTAATCGAGCAGGGTAGGCTGAAAGACTAGTTGGACCTTTTGAAAAGGATTCATTGTATGTACAGCGGCCTGCCGACAACTCATAGCCTCATAGCATGAAATACGAGGATGTGCCCTTGCTCACTCATGAAAGCCAACGTCAAAGAGTATCAATTGATTGAGAAAACATGCTCAAAAGACCGATAACTCGGATGTGTCGGCATTTGACAATGACACGTGTCTAATTCAGCCAATCGGACGAATGAATAAAGGCCTCTGATGACGGCTAGAACACAGAAATCACAACCAACACATAACGAGGACCAACAGAGTCTCACACTATCCCGTCATTAATGCAAAGATGGCACGTCAGGTTTCATGCCGACCCGGCCAATGTGATCAAATGCAGCGATTATGAGGAACAGCCTTGGATAAGATAAACCCGGTCTTGATACAAATAGGCTTTGGATGTTTTAATACTTAACCTTGATACATATCTCTCTCTCTAACAAGTCAACGCCAAACCGCAAGTAATAATAGCGCTTTATCTTGTATGCTTTGGATTATGATGCGAAAGAATTTTTGCTATCCTCTCTGCGGGACTTACTCACCCTTGTTGCTCTAGAGCCAACATCTTAACCCTGGCCAAAGGATTGCGGCAAAGCGCACAAGTAACTAACAACCAACAATCAACAACATGTCATTACATTCACTTACCCCTTGTCGTATGATACAAGGAAGTCAAGATGGAAATTGTCTTGCCTTTAGCCAAGAGCTATTCAAAACATAAAAAGGTTAGAATGGACCGGTTCATGGTTTAGTTCAAGTCGCCAAACAACCATCATCATCCAATTCGAACCTAAAGATGCTTTCTCAGCTTTTGACTATAACTCTTTTTCTGAGTGCAAAGCATGCTGTCGCACAGACAAACTCCTCCCATCTGCCAGAACAGCTCTTCTTGGATATCCCCATCAGCGATGTTCTTCAAAATGCGTCCATGCTGCCCTTGATCGAGCTTTGGTCTAGCAAATACGTTGAAGCCATCCAGAGTAAGAGGTATGGTGATGCGATATGGGCGAGATTCCACATGGAGGGAGGCGTCCATGATGGTATCACACAAGACACCAATGACACCATCTTGGACATCGTCAAGGAGGATGCAGCCGGCTACAAGGTCAACGCTCCTGTTCAATACGCTGAAGCTGTGGCTCTCTACGCGAGTACTAGTAGCGACGATACCCACTCAGATCTCATCAAGGCGATTGTGGACGCGACTCCGGACGAGAACCTCGCCAAACGTGCTACGTTCAAGATAAACTGCGACCGCGCCAACTATCTTGCGTCTCAGTCGGACTGCCAGCACCTCATACGTAATATGCTGAAGAGCAAGTTCAATATAGGAGACACAAGGCTTGCCGCTATTTATGGTGGTTGTAGACTAAGGGTTGGACCCTATCGTTCTGCTCCAGATATCACGTACAACACAGCACATGCGGTGGCTATTCTCATTGAAGAGAAATGCGAGAGGAGGATTGGATGCTGCAAATTTGTGTCAGGTTCCTCACCAAAGAATGGGGGACACCGAAAGGTCTGTTTGAGCTCGAAGCGGAGCGGATGTCGATGAGCAGCTGGGGCTTATTTTGGAAACTGAGTTACCTTAGCCCAAGAGTCTCCCCGGCTATGTTGCTTGATAATCAGGTGGTCATACAGACTTGTGACTCTCGACGAAGTTGTAAATATATTCGGGAGTACTACTGAAGTCCTTTTTAGGGCTTCAGGAATAAGTATCCAGCTCAATATTCTAAAAGTTTACCTAGCGCTATATGAACCACATCTATGGGGTTTCACATCATCATTAACGTCATTGTCAACCTTAGTTAAATCATCCTTGGTAAATACTTCTGATGAGAAACAATGAGTAACTGCTTGGCCTGTATAAGGAATACAAGTTGGGTCTTTTAGTGCAACTATGGCGTTGTAGATACCTTAGGCTTCTCAATCCCATATATACGATAATACTCTTCGCTGATTGGAATCTGCTTTGCGCCAGCCGGGCGAGTGACATTCCGTCCCCATTCCTTTGGCACTGAATGTTTGTCCTGCCACTCATATATCGCATCAAAATCGCGACACTGATGATTGACAGCAAAGTCCGGGAATGGATTTGACTGAGTCTCAACCCAGTTGAAGGTGATGATGTCCAAGTTTCCATTACACATGAGGTTCTGCATCAAGATGTCTGTGCAATGGCTTACATGAATCCAATGCAAGTCACTAAAAGGCTTCTTTGCCGTGCCATTGCGGTTGTACTCAGCCCAAGCTAGATGCCGAAGAAGGTTAAGGCAGTGGATCTGATGAAACATGTCGATTTGGGCCATGTAAGCATTATCACCAAGACCATACTCTTGGGGGAACTTGACGAGGAGCTCCGGGTCTTTACCCAGTCGACGAACCTCAGCCTCGGTGATAGGGAAGACACGAATGATCTCAAGATCCTCCCACGCTTCATCAACCTCCGGATCAGGCTTGAGTGAGTTGCGCCACTTGGACGGATTCTTTGCTTCAAATAAGCCACCCTCTGTTTCAATAGGCCTCATCTTGAAGTTGATTGAGTCCAGGACAGGAGCTGCAATAAGAGTTAATCAAGTGTTGACATCAAGGCGACTGAAGGGAAACTCACAGTAAAAGGACGTCTTGCGGACGTAATCCATCTCGGACTTTGAGCTAAGTCTGAAGGAAGCAGCACCGAAAAGACCAAGAGATATCAGAAAGAGAAGAATGTTAAGACCGACCCAAGCATGCTTTCTCCAACTCTGTCGCTGGCTTGGTCGAGTCCACTCGATCTCATCACTCTCTCTGTCACTGCCTAGAAGACTCTCATCAGAGCCTCTGTCCTCATTGAATGGCATAATTTTGGCTATGTTCAGAGATCCCGTTGGCAAGCAGGCTGATCAGGTGTAAATAAGCCTAATGGCTCCCGGGTTTGCAAATGATTAAATGCTGTAGAAGATGAACTGTAACTCGAGTAATGGCAGTGCTTTATCACCGATGTCCTGTAGCATTTCGTTATCATCACCAAATCTGGGGGCCAAAAGTAAACCACCTTCCACAAGCAGAATATCAAAGGTACTTTTGATGCAGGATGCCGATCAATCCGGCACAGCAATCCGAGACAGATCTCGGGTTTCCGAAGAGGATATCAAAGTGGGTACTTTTGAAGACAGATGCCGAGTTCCGGTAAGACGTCTTCTCTTGACGCGATGCTTTTGGACTCTGGCATCACCATCCTACACCAAAACGAAATATGTAGTGACGCATCGTCAGAAGAACTTCTGTTGATGCACACCAATGGACGAATTTCGTTGGATATCAAACCTTATCTACCCCGCAGCAGAAAGACCTTCCCTTCCAAGTAGTGACCGATTTGAACAAATATACGAGCAGTGGGAAAGAGCAGATGATAGATGATGTATTTAATGATGAAATGATCCTTTGTAGCATCCAACTGAAGAAGAAACGAGTCTCATGGTACAACAGTTCTCAATAGCAAACCGAGCGACAATGAAGTTATCTCAGATCCTCAGCACCGCTGCACTATGCAGCTTTGCAGTTGCAAGCCCTCTTCCTGGTACGTTGTACTATGCCTGACAGGCAGTAAATGTTAACCTTCAGTTTAGGCGATGCAATTACTGAGAGAGAGGCGAATCCTATTTCACCTCCTACTTATGGAAACAAGTACATCTTGGAGGATGACCTTGACAAGCGTACGCCTCCTGGCTACGGCGTCAAGTACATCTTGGAAGACGATCTTGACAAGCGTGAACCTCAGAGGAACACGTATGGCAAGGCCTATACTCTCAAGATGAAGGACGATGGATTCGAGAAGCGTGACCCTCAGGATGCATACAGGAAGTTCTATACCCTTAAGATGAAGGATGATGGCTTCAAGAAGCGAGATCCTCAGAATGCATATGGCAGGGCTTATACCTTGAAGATGGAGGATGACGGTATCGAGGAGCGCGGCGTTGAAAGTGAGGCTTAACTATTCATGTCATAGAATGACGTCTTTGAATATTGATCATCATAGTCAAGCCAGTGACTCAGCAGTAACAACCCAGTATAGTGCAATCCAGTGAATAAAGTACGCATTGATTGTAAAGATCAATGATATAGTAAAGCAAAGCGCTGTAGCCATGTCAGACCCCAGCTTTTTAGTACTTTGGGTAGCGTCATTCACGTGTATTGAAAGCCCGAACAGTAAAAGGAGTATGATGTTTCGCAGTGGCATAGTAGGTGCTTGCCAAGAGAATGATGCGAGGCGCTTTAGTCGACACATTGGAGAAGTGTAATCCCTAGGATCTGATCCAAGAATTGTGCTCAGTAACACCTTATCATTTTGTGGGCTGATTGAGATTTGTGTCATAATCAGGAACTGCTGTATTGCAAGGGCATGGATAAGTGCGCAAAGCATGGCAATCTTTACAGTGTATGGAGAACTGGAAACTAACTCCACGGTATCTATCTCGAGCTCTTGTTGCTTACTTAGTATGGAGGATTTGTTGGAAGACTCAAGTTGTACTCTGCGTTGGCTCCAACGCCGTCTTCGCCATAATAACTGGCTGCTTGCACAACACCGTTGTAGTTGGCGTATTTCTCGATTCCGAAAACTGTCCATGCCATGAGTCCCTCACTTACGGTGTCTCCAATGAATGTGTAACGTGCGACTGGATCCATGTCATTAACCTCGGCGTAAAGTACTTTGTCTTCTACGTTTTTGACTATCTTGTTGGCGTTGGAGGTATATAGCTCAATAGTGTCGACAAGGTTGCAAAGTTCCTGGTCGAAGAAGATCTGGTCGACATGAGAAATGTTGCCCGAGTTGAGTTGTCGAGTATTGTTCGGAAGGAGCTTCGCATTTTGGTCAACGAGGGCATGCACATGCGTGGCCCGAAGGGGATAGTGGCCAGGAAACTTGGTATCGAAAGAGACGACGCCGAGCTCATCGGTAGGCTGGATACCTCTGAAGAAGGTAGTATCGAGATCAGAGGCCTTACTGACCACTTCGTCAACAACACCAGAGTAGATGCTGGTCGAGTTGCAGTCCCACGTGTCCACATATCTTCCCTTTAGCGGCTCACAGGTCTTATAGTCGATGAACTGGACCTCCATATGCAGAGGCACTCCAGCCTCGCCATCCACAATATCGGAACGGATCAGCTCTCTAGCCACATATGCATCCCAATTAATACTTACTTTAAGCAGAGACTGAGGGATACCTAGAGTACGGGCGATACGTGGTCTCTTGGTCCATAGTACATGCGTCCGAGTAGCTTGTAAATAGCACCTCCTTGCGAGTATCCCAGTTATAACCAGTATATGTCGCGTTGTGGTTTGTGGCGAAGGAGCTATAGAAGCTACGGGCGTTGAGCAGGGGATATAATTATTAGGTAAGCGCATTTCTCGGCAGTATTGTCATAAAAGCGGTAACAACAAAACACACCTTTCTCGTCAACGCTCCTCATTTTTCTCTCCTTCTCGATCTTCTCAGCCCTCCTAGACAAACCGACTAAGAGCTATATAGAAATATCTAGCTTGCTTGGGTTTCTGTTATAGGTATTAAGAAGCAAGGTTAGGTAGTCCTATACAGCAAACTCGTTAGTAAGAAAGCGGCTGTTTTGCCATATGCCTATAATGTCGAGTAAGAACAGCATAGCTGTCGTGTTCTTGGCCTTATCGGGTGTCAGCATTGGAAGATAAACTGTATACTTACCGCTAGCGATCTGGATGTTTATGCTTTCGATCCTGCGCTGATTAAGCGGAATGCCGCTTTATAAGCGGCTTTACCTCTTATTTAGATCTAACTTAAATACCCCGAGTCTATACCTTATTAAGCCCTTAATATTCTGTATTTCCGTATTTCCGTATTTCCATATTTTCTATATATTCTATTTCTGTATTCCTTATATTATTATATATATAATATTGCTATATCTTACCTGCCTTGATTTATATATAAAGAGTATATATAGTAAGTAATTTATATAAGTCTTTACTACTTAGAGCACTATTCTCAGCGTCCAGAGGATAGCTCACTACTTAAATCGCACGGGTAATGCATTAGGGAAATGCATTAACTATTCCTTAACTAAATGCTGGAGTGGCATGCTCGGAACGCTAGCCAGACCATAAAGACGACTCTTGGCTCCAATTATCTTGACATACACGAAAATTCCATTCGGGCTGACACAGTCCTTTCCCTGCAGTTCTAGAATATTACTTTCTGTTAATGCCGAGCTTCCCTTGCTGTGTAAGAATCGTCTACTCTTGCTCAGATCTAAACGGGGCCAAGAAGGGTGGCGGAGATAAGGAGGGAACCAATGACGAAGCCAACGGTCCTGAATGGAGACTGAGGAGAAAAGCTAGGTACTGCGCCGTTGGAAGCAGCCGAAGTCGAAGACGCAGTCTTTGTGCTGCTTTTGGTGCCAGTCGCGGAAGACCCGCCAGTCGCAATTATGCTAGCCTCAGTTGGGATAGCTGTTGCAGTTCCAGAGGCGGTTCCGCTCCCCTTGCAGAAAACATCCTCCCAGGCAGCCCCGTTTTCGTAGAGGCACTTGACAATCTGAGAGACGTTTTTATTCGATGCGAGACAGTAGATGCCACAATTATCATAGTAGCTGACAATGTCGGCTGTTCCACAGCATTTAGTCATGATTTCGGTATGATTGCCGCCATAGGGCATGGCGCAAAGAGAGTTTTGCACGGGGGTGTTGTATAGGTTCTGGCCGCCCTTACAAGTTGAGGTTTGCGCAGCGGCTGAAGAGGTAGTCGAAGACATGTTGAAAGATTGGAGATATACGGCTGAATCTCGGGGGCTAGATTGAACTCGGAAAGAAGTTATAAGAGCGAAGCGCGTGTGATGTTTGTTGGTGAGAAATGAGAGGGGCAAAGCTACCGTATTTATTCCACAAGTCTCAACCTAGTATTTATCATATGACAATATGAGAAAACAGCAAAAAGGAAGGTTTTTTCCAGGGGCTATTTGGAACTTGCCAATGCACAAGTAGCGGCATTGCGGGTACGTCAGCTAAGCTATCCAAATACGGGCGCACAACCTTCATCCCTGTAGTTAAGCTAGCCTATTTTATGCATACGTAGTGAGTTTGCCTGGCTGTGCAGCAAAGGCCTTTGTTTCCCATTATCCCAAAAATAGTAACTGAGCTCGGCGGATTTAAGATACCCCTATCTGTACCGCATCTTCCGACGTCGGCACCTGAAGGGACTGAATCTCTCGTCGCCGTGAAGCCGAATACGTCATCATGTCTAAGGCGAGGAAGGCTGAGCCTAAGAGTAGGCGCAGCAAGATGTCTATATTGGTACACTTCGCTTCGAACGGCTAATAGCTGTTGGTTGACTTACATATTCCGGGTCTTTTGTGGTAACAATAGACACACTTGAACTGTCTAATTGGGCAAACAAAAGGCCCACTGTACCTTGATTGGTTGCCTTGATCGCGATAATGGATAGGTCAAGAGAATACTGGCTGATAGTGTGCATTTGCCCACTTCTTTATGTAAATGGTATCATCGTTCTCGTATCTGATCCACTTGTTGCCATACTTCCATCGCCTTGTCTTTTGGGAGAAGCTTTGGACTAATGCCAGGCTTATCCTTGAGGATCCTTTTAATCTCTTCAAGGTACATGACACCGCCAAAGTTGGTGTAGGGAGCCGGCCGACTAGTGCCAGACCATTTGCACCCGGCACAATCAGTTCGAATCAGCGACGGTAAAGCCACTAATAGTAAACAAAACCCATGTTGACCTCTGCAGGATCGACGCTGGTGTGGTATAATGGCAGTGACCAGTATGCAATCTCGGGGATATTTGTGTGGCCAAGGATGACGCGTCCAACCTCCTTAAAATCCTCATCCAACCGTCCGTGAAGATCATATGTCATGATTCCTATGTACTCAACATATCGCTCTATCTCCTTCGGCTCGAGCTACCACGTACTAGTGGCCCGTGGGGATAGCGATATTGATTCCATACTTGGACCCGAATGTAGCGCGCATATTCTTGAGGAGCGACACGTAGCTGCCTGTATCCTCCTTGCGGCCACCTCGATCAGGGGATCCCGGGCTTTGGAGGTCTAGTTCGCCGGTGGCTCATGAGCCGATCAACGGAAACAAATTATAAACTACTACTCCTAGTCAAGATCCACGCCCTGGAATTTGTGCTAATCGAGTAAGCTGGTTAAAAACTTGATAGACAGTACCCTAAGCCCAGGGCTGGCAGACATGTCATCAAAGGTAGTTCTTGTTTGTTCAGGGCCATTGAAAGTCCACCGTCCGATGGCCATCCAAGTTTCAATAGCTGGGGGGCGGCCATGGCGAACGCTAACTACAAGCGCAAGATTACCTACAGCATGGACTTGCGGGAAGCCACTAATCCTAGACCACGGTATCTTCTAATATGCAGAGTGGTCCAAAATGTGTCCCAAAAAGCAGCCTATGCTCATACGCAACGAAAGGTTAGCTGGGCAATGTCTCTTTAGTGCTGAGGAACGCCAGGGCTATAAGAATACAGTAAGTTTGGTGGAACAGACACCGCAGGGCTTTGTTCGGCATAGCGGACTGGTGTCCCGGAATTAACGGCTGTATAGAGAAGATGAGAACGGCCCAGAAGACTGGAACCCTGATACACCAAACGAGCCAGTGGGATAAGGCATATCTGGGTCTTCGGTATTTCGTAATCTTTACAACTTGCTTACACAAAGTAGTACGGGGTTCTGCAGTTGCTGACAGATAATACCTCGCGGTCGGCGAGCAATCGGTTAGCCATTTCTTTAATACCACGCAGTTGCGGGGGAAATCCTCGCGAATCTAGGTCGGGGATAAACTGAATAATAGCTTGCTCCTCTAGATCAGATAGTTTCCGTGACTTAGGTATAATATTATATCGGGAAGAAATGCATGGGTTCGGCGCCAGAGTGAGCCATAGGAGGCCTGGTAGATCTTAGCTGCATGATAGAGACCCAATTCTGGGTTGCTTCAATAGGCCTAAAGTACAAGAATGATATTTGCCTCTTTATTTGATTCAGACATGATTGATAGTTAATAATCAATTAATTAAATAGAAATGTTATAGGGTGAGGGATTTTTAGTCTACCTGCTTGTCTGGTCCACCTGCTTGTTATATATATTATAGTATTTAAGTATTTTGCAATCCCCATATTTGTGTAATGTATCTTAAAAAGCTTAAATATAACTCTGCAGGGCGTTCCCATATCACCCTCATCTCGGACAGGACTGTGAAGAGGATATTGAAATTCCTATGGGCATAACCCATGGCCTCTTTATCCTGTGCTGTCATATTTAAACATTGTACAAGTGCAGCTCGAAGAATGTGATGTAGAGCAGAAGGTGGCAAATCTCTAGTCACCCCATCTCTTATTAAACTGCTAAGGATCTCGGCCACTTTATCGGCAGCGGTAGTTACTCGTTCAAGTGGGGTGATTCCATCATTGAACTTGTTTGCCGAGGAATCCTCAAGAAATGGCCGAAACAGATTAATTATAGCGGCATAGTATGCTATCCAGAACGCGGATTGTGGCGGTGATGGTATAGTTGATTCGGTAATTTCCAGATGCTTAACTTCGTGCCTAAATGCATGCATAGCACCCAAGGCTTGAAGTAGCTGCACCTCTTGCTCTGCCCTTGACAGTTTTGTAAAGCTTGGCATATAGCTCGTAAGATGTAAGTAGCAGTGTAAATGGAGACAGTTAGATATCTTACACAGCATCAATATAAGTCTGGTTTAACCGTAGCAACTGACAGTTATATCTAAAATACACCGTTGAAGGGTCATTTGAGTTAAGAGAACTGACATCGGGGAGCGGTATATTTTCAGCGTCCCACAGGATAGCTCGTGGAATTCCGAGACTTGGCGTTGATGTTCTAGTTAAAGATGTTTATCAGAAGTGATCTAGTTAACAAGACGAGTTGTAAGGGACGATGGGATCATACCGTTCGGCCAGCAATAATGACCAAAAAGTCTTGAGTTTGTCGTTGCGACTCATCTCATTTTCTGAGTCAGAGCCTGGGTTGAATAGGTTTTCCAAGTAAAGATGTGTAGAAAGCCCCAAAGCCATATCTAGGTTTATCAGCCGGCTTCACTACAAAGCAAAGACAAGCTTAACATACATTGATACGCAAAACCATCTGATCGATAAAACAAGGTTTGCTTGAACCAAGCGAGAATCGACGTCGCCTTGATGACGGGTAAGGATGGTTTCAGACTAAAACACGACTCAGCCAGCATCTCAGCATAGGCTAGCAACGCGCTCTCTAGAGCCGCTGGGATACTTAAGCAGTGGGCTGAGACAGCGAATACCGCGCTATATAGAAACTGTAGTTCTTGGTCATTCTCAGGGAAGGACGGATAAAATAGAAGCCATGAAGGCTCGACAAACAGGTAGTAAATGTTGATGGAATTCAGGAAAAAGTCCATCATGCGGTTCTTCAGCTCCACTTGCTGACTAAACGCCTGTATCAGATCAAGAGCTCTGTCCCTAGGCATTTGAAAAGAAGTTCTTGAGTTAGTTGCAAATATTTCTATTAATGAAGGATCTGGAGTAGTGAACTTTCCAGGGCCCGAAAAGAACAACTTCTCGCCTGGCAAAGCTGACCATCTCCAGTTGAGGAAGGCAAAATTCTCCAACGCAAGTTCAGACCGTTTTACGCAAGGACGGCTGTTTGTTAGAAATCTCAGGCTTGAAAGGTCTGGGGTATCCTTAATAATTGCATAACTCCGTTCGAGCGATGAACCAGTATGCATCCCTTTGATAATGGCTGAGAGATGCTGAACTTGAGATTCAAGTGATTGAATATAAGTGCTATCACGTCGTACAATGCTACATTGGAGTACGTCAGTTAGCAGAGGGCTTCAATGTCAGCAGAACAGGACATAATTACCTGAATGGTTTCTGACGTAGCCTCCAACTGCAGTCGGCTCCTCGCAATTTGCATGGAGAACATTGGGGACTTTGGCCATCACACTAATAACCGCCGTGAGGCGTTACTAAAAGTTTAGACATTGGGGTAAGCATGACGAACCTTGCGTTTCTTTTGCCTGCACGGGTTACAAGCGGAGTACACCCGCTCGGCTTTCTCCATGTTAGATAGTTGTAACAGCAAAAAATACGGTGTTGTCGATTGAATAATGGTTCGTAAGGATGATAGTTGTGTGAGAGGAAGACGGAAATAGGATGGAGTAGCAGTAGCGGCGGATAAGTTTTATCCGCGGCATCGTCGGCACGAGTCTCACCGCCTACTTGTTCTGGTCTAGGCTCGACAAAAGCCCTGATTTCAGCGCCGTAGTAGCCGGCGCCATCGTGCCAGAAAAAGATCAACCAACTTCAATACTGGATCTGGATACGGCCTATGTCTAGTCAAAATAGGGCCGAGCGCGGCTGATTAGCAATAGTCCGAGACTCCGAGTAATTGTTCGTGATATGGAGCTTCTGAGAGTCAATATCGTCACGCAGCGTGTTAGAGTGAAGAATATTATACTGAACTAATCACCCAATAATAATATAAAAGAGTCCACTCACCTTGCATTTAACCGACAGCTCACTTCTTCATTGCCTCAAACATCTCTGTCTTACCTCTCTGTCTTACATCTCACTTGTCAAGTCCCCATAGCTGGATTTACCATGAGCCCTCCAAGCACCACAGACGTACTGATTATTGGAGCTGGTCCCATGGGCCTTCTGACTTCCATTGGTCTTGCCAAGCAAAGCATTGACACGATCGTGCTAGGTAAGCTTTATCCAGGGATAAATCCTTCATTATCACTTATATCTCATAACTATATGCAGACAAACGAGAGCGCAACGTACAAGTCGCCACTGGCCGCGCCAGTACGCTCTATCCTCGCTCTCTGGAGCTCCTCGAGCCCCTAGGTGTGACTGGTGACCTGCTCCAGAAGGGATTCGTGGCCCGAAATAGCGTCAACTTCAAGAACGGCTCGAGAGTCAACGAACGTGGCTGGAACGACATGTTTGATCACCTCAAGCTTAGCTACCATGACTACGTTTTGAACATTCGCCAATGTAACTCTGAGGAGGTCTTTCTCTCCCACTACGAAAAGTGTGGCAAATCTGTTTGGTATGGTTGGAAATTAGTGGCTTACAGCATCGACACCTCTCTCAACGATGGATTTCATATCACTGCTGTCCTTGAACACCCAACCAAGGGTCAAAGTCATGTTCGCAGGTATGTAGCACAGTGCGAGGGCCTTGAAGCGACCGCTAATTGATAAAAGCAAATATCTCCTTGGAGCTGACGGGGGGTCGTCATCTGTCCGACAACTAAGCGATATCACCATGGACTTCCAATCGACCAGTTATGAATGGATCCGAATCGATGGGAAAATGACAACAGATATGCCGGGCGCTTCCCTCGGTTTTGCCTCTATCGAGACAGAGCATCATGGGAACGTCTTATGGGTCAAACTGGAGGGAGATGCCAATCGCATCGGATATGCTTTAACCCCGCATCTTCTGGCTAAGTATCCCAACGGCATCACGGAGAGTGAAGCTGTCCAGGAAGCCATCGATTCTGTCAAGCCATTTAAGCTGCAAGTTGATAGACTTGACTGGTGGACCCATTACAAGTATGCAAAGGACCTCTCTGGAGCTAAGATTTCCTTACGAGCCGGCTAACTCTTCAATAGGATTCGACAGGGAGTTACACAGTTGTTCCGAAAGGACAAATATGTCCTGCTCGGTGGAGACGCTGCTCATATTCATTCCTCTGGATTTGCCCAAGGCATGAATACTGGCATCCACGACGCCACTAACCTGGTCTGGAAGTTGGCTGGAGCCGTCAAAGGCTGGTACAAAGATTCAGTCCTCGACACGTATCATACAGAGCGACATGCAGCAGCGACACGACTGATTGAAATTGATACAGAAGCTTCGAGTGTCATTTCTGGTGTTATCCCTCCACGATGGGAGTCCCTGGGGCTCACCCCCGATGAGATTTTATGGAAAACCTGGACCGAGAACATCAGCTTCAACGTTGGGCTGGGTGTTTCATATTCCAAGTCAGTCATTAATCATACTACTCGTGATACTTGCCTGGAGACTGGCAAACGTTGTCCTGATGCCCTGATTCGTGGTCCGGGCATCAACGTTCCTCTGCGTCTCTACGATACTCTTCTGCAGGACGGAACCCCCGGTCGCTGGAGTATCGTAGTGTTTGCCGGTAACACCGCACTAACAAAAAAGGGTTTCGAAACCGTTAGGAGCAGTTTGGAGAAGGTGGCAGACTCACACCAAGACATGGTTCGTCTTGTAACCATCGTGGCTGGTTGTGCGGGGAGTGCTTGGTCCGCTCTCGACGGACCTGCTCTAGGTAATTGCTACTTTGACGGAGATGGAAGCGCCCACGGACAGTATGGAGTAGACCTGGCTGCAGGAGCTATCGTTATTATACGTCCGGATACTATTCTTAGTTTTGCAACGGGCTTTAGCGATGTTTCTAGTATAGCAGATTACTTTACTCAGTTTATTGATTATATTTAGATAATTATAAGAATCTTATATAGACATTAATTAGCCGCTAGAAATAAAGAGAGAGGACTATAAAAGTTAAGGAAACCTATAAGTATAATAAAGTAACTCGAATAAGACTTTAGTAGGAGTAATGACATTGACGACTTCGACAGGAACTAACTCCAGTGCTGCCAAAGAACGTTAGCACAAAGAGTTCGAGATACCCCAAGGATCTTTTACCTTGTGTTATTAATTGCAGTGCCACTAGTTGAAAGGCTGCGACAAACTTCTTCATCTGCGTGGTTTCATCTCGAATAATTGTCATATGAGCAAGGAGGGTTCTCGTTGGTGGGAGAATGGATAGGCAATCCTTAAAATGCCCCATTGTTACGACGGGCTATGAGCAGAGATGTTGTCGAACTGTAAATTGTTCTGGTTGAGATGCAGTTGAGCCTGGATGGTGTTGTTGACTTTGTTACATTGAGGTAATGAACTCTGTTCATAGAAGATGCTGTAGTTGGCCTCATTGCCATGCGATTGCGCCAACTAGCCAGTTACGGCATGAGACACAGCAGTGTAGAATGCATAAGCTTATCTTCTCAACAGTATAAGTATCTCGTAGTGCGCACTTAATGACTGAATTGCTATCCTAGGGTATCTGCCTGTATAGACATCGATCTTGCTGTATCGAGTATTGATAGTAAGCGTTATCAGAAGAGAAGGGAACCGATTATTTATTCTGAGCAATCAAGCCATGACTACAATACCTTATCTGGCGTATCTATAGAACGGATAGCCGCCGGGCTTCTGTTGTTATCAGCACTACAGCCCTCCTTCTAATCACGCGCTATCTCCACAAAGATAAGCCAAAGCCAAGCTACCCCACGGGTGGCCTGCGTGCTCGATTCATGAGACAGCGGCTCTGCCTGGCCCCGATATGTGTGACGGGCCTGTACAACTTCAAACTGCTTAATCTGCTACTAGACGTTGCGAGGCTTGTCAATCACAAGCTTGATTCTGAGATGCATCACTTTGGAACTGACGAACGACGAGATTGCCCTGAGTTGAATAAGTGTGCATAAAGCCCAGCTCTCACAACGATGAGGCTTCATCGATGCGTACCATCAATTCCACGCAAACACGCTAGCATGGTTATGTAAATCCTTTCTGGTGAGTCTGACTCTTCGGCTAATGTTGATTGCAGGCCAGAGCCATCCTGAGTTCGCACGCCAGGTCAATGAACGACTAGGCATAAATATTAAGATATTTATATTTTATAAATTTTCTTATTTTTAAATACACGCGCTAATTAGCTAAGCGTCTGTTTTCCGCTTACTAAATTGACTAGTGTCATTAGCAGAAGATTTCAGCTCCCCTTCCCCAATTTCCCCATCCCATCCATTATCCACAAGGTACACACGGAACCTCTCGTCATTCTTACTCAAGTCCTCTCCCGTGACATTCGGGATAAAGAAATATGTCACCAAAATCCCTGTCACGCCGCAAATTGCAGCAATAATAAATGTCCAGCGCTTCCCTAGATTTAGCTGAATCGGCTTGAAAGCCTGCGTTCCTACAGCTGCCCCAGTCTTGCCCAGCGCTGCACTGATGCCGTAACACGTTCCGCGGACACTTGTGGCGTAGCTTTCGGACGAGAGCAAACCAAGCATGTCTCCGGGACCAAGATTTCCAGAAGACTGCATGAGACCATAGAAAACAACAAACAAGGGGACAATCTTGGTGATCTTGTCATATGCACAGCCAATGATCAGACCAAACACCAGATACCCTGCGAACCCTACCATCATGGTGTTTTTCCTACCCACCCTGTCGCACATCCAAGCACCGATGAATACACCAGGAAGAGCAATGCAACCGAGAAGGAGCTGCCATTCTGCTGTGTGTAAAAGAGTGTTGCCGCCCTCGGGTACCACAGAGGCAAGGATGGTGCCCGAGAAGACCCCATTTGGAAACGTGACAAAATCATACAGAAACCAAGCACCACAAGTGCCAATGAGAGTTTTCCAATAGTAACGAAGAACGAGGGCATAAGGAACCCTTCGTTTTATTGCACCCTGGCGGTAGAGCTTCGAGTTAAGCATGCGTAATCGGAAGTAAAAGACAGTGAGAGGTAGCAAGATCCCGATTCCAAAACAAACGCGCCACACAGTCGAGAGATTTTCCCTTCCAGCGGCTGAGAGAACAATCATAAAGATAGAGACTGCAAGTGGACCTCCAAAGGATAGCGGCAAATTCGTAACAAGGATGAATATCGGTCCTCGTTTGTTCAATGCTCGCTCATTGGCAGACTCCGAAGCAGATGTGCTGCTGGCAGGATACTCGCCACCAGTTCCGAAGCCAACGACTCCTCGAGCTACCGTCAGCATCCAGAACATGCCATCGATGGTCGTGCCGTGTGCTGCTGTGGCTAGGATACCTCCGACGACAATGCACATTGTTGTGAGCACAATGGCTGTCTTTCGTCCAAGATAGTCGCACGTGAGACCAATGGCAATCTGACCGAGAATCTCGCCAACAAGGAGAGCGTTGGAGACCCGAGTACTGACGGACGACGTATACTGCTTTGGATATTCCTTCTTGAACAGCACATTCGACATTGTCATCAGGTTATTCTGATAGCCATCTGATATAAGTGCTGCTCCTGCACAGCAGATTGTAAAGAGGTCCGATATTCTTTGGCGGCGATGTATGACATCTTGCGTTGAGCCTTCAATGCTAATGGAAGCATTTGCGGTCTTGCTTTCATCTTGAGCATCTTTCGTGGTCTTTATTTCGTCCGGTTGAGTATCAGACATGATGAGATATTGTAGTGCAGGGAATTTACAGAAATTAAACACGCTTGGAACGCGAAACTGTCCATCTTATACTTGGTAGATCCTTTCTCGTGCAAGACAAGAATTTGCCGGTTTCCCGTTCGCAGTCCCAATCGGGTAACTCACCAGAAGCGCTAGTCTTGTCATCGACTTCCGATATCCGAGTTGGCCTATTACAGTTCTTAGGCCAGCCATGTGACTTGTGATATCCACAACATGGGTATCACGGCTTGCTTATCGCAGAATATTGAGCTTTTTGAGTTATAAGAAGTCCAGTTTTCATATTATGAACGGTCGCTATTCGGTAAAAGGAATAAATATAAATTTTCTTTCATATAGTTTTAACTCTGTTTGTCCAGATCAAGACTACGCCAGCCCCCTATGTTGGCCGAGACTTCCAGCCAATAAGTATCAATTAATGCTGCATGTGATCTAGATATTCACTTACTTTTAGCCTATTAAAGGCTACTTGTTACAGGCAAAATCAGTGCAAACTCTGGAGCCTTGAGCACCTTATCCCAACGATGTTATTGTACTTAGCTAAAACGCCCTTAACGAGACTTGGAAATTGCCTGTGCCGATGGAAGATAAACAAGCTCTCTAGGCAACAATAAGGACCCTGTGTGATCGACGGTCCATCTCCTGGCCCAAATAATAGTACTTGAAGCCCAGACAGTCCCCTTGTCTTTATTACTAAGGTTATAGCGCTAGTAATTTACGTTTCGGTCTAGAGCGCGCGATCGAGTTAACTGTAGAGGTTGGAAAGGCAGTGGAACTAGCCCGACAGGTTAACCAAGTCATACTCTGCATTAGCCTTAATAGAAAATGGGAAGTGAGGGCTTCGACCGTTCTTATATAGATCTTCTGCCTGGGACAGACGACCTTGTCCGCGCTGTTCTCGCAGCTAATCTGAAGACATCTATCGTAGTGCAGCCCGGTACGCCACTCCATGACATGGATTCATAAGGCGCCCGCTGTGCTGTATGCCTGATACGGATATAATGAGGGAGGCAATGCCATTGTTGATGTGATCATTACCGATATCAACCCTAGTGGAAAGCTGCCCCTTAGCTTTCCAGTTCGCAATGAAGATAACCCTGCCTTCTTGAACTATATTTCCCAGCGAAATCGTGTTATCTACGACGAGGACGTTTTTATGGGATATCGCTTCTATGAGTCTTCTAAACGGGAGGTCGCCTTTCCTTTTGGCGACGGCCTGAGCTACACTACTTTTGAACTAAGTCTAATCTCTGTGGATGTCGACTCTAACGGCGACAGCAGCAAGAATCTTGTTGCTGTGTCGGTGCAAGTTGCCAACACGGGTTCGTTCATGGTTCCCAGGTTATGCAGGTCTGCGCCCGCCAGAAGAGTCCTAGTCTTATCCGACCTATTAAGGAACCCAAGTGCTTCGATAAGGTATTTGTACGTGCTGGCGAGACCGCCACTGCAATCATCAAGCTAGCGAAGCGGTATGTGGCTAGTTTCTGGGATGAGGGACGGGATGCCTGGGCTATGAAGAAAGGCAAATATGAGCTGCTGATCGCCGATTCCAACACCCATACTCCGCTTAGTGCTACTTTCCCTTTGGGAGAATCACGTTAGTGGCGCGGGCTGTAAAATTGTTGTGCAGGAATAGAAGGCTTAGTAGGTAATAAGATTTATTTTACTCTGTACTAGTGTGTTGGTCTAAATCACCATAACCACTCAGTCAAAAGCTTGCATAGCTTTCCATGCAGTGTAAGGCCGCTCTACGACCATTTCCTTGACTGTAGGCAAGGCTGAGCGACCCTCACCAAACCTCATACTCGATGCCATAATGTCGCGCCATCTCCTACCAGGTGCAATCTTGCCTGAGATGGTGTTAGGCACTAGACTGTCACTATTCACAGGAACCAGAGCTGAACGCCCCAAGATGGCTTCCATCGCTTGTTGAGCAAAAGAAACTGCCTCCTTGGCATCCGATGGGACTCCGGTCTCATCTAGCGCCCGGATATCAGTATCTGGAAGCTGCTCCTTGAGATATTTGATGATGGTCGGGTTTCGGGCGCCACCACCGCACATGTAAATCTCTGCAATCTGATCCACGCGGATGCCGAACCGAGGGAAGAACGTGCGGTATTGCTTAATAATATTCTGGGCCGTTATCCGAGTAATGGTTGCTAGAGTGTCATACTTGTCGCACCCGGCAGCAAGACACTCGTCGATCAGTTCTTGGCCTTCATTGTCGCCAAATGTTTCCCGTCCTGTGGTCTTGGGAGGGGTGTGGTTGCAGTACGTATTTGTACTGAGGAACTTATCCACGATGTCCTGGCGCACAGTGCCTCTTGCGCTCCATTCGCCGTCTTTGTCGTATTCCATCTCGCCGTCAGTAAAGTATCTCATAGCGTTGTCAATAAACATGTTGCCAGGGCCGCAATCCCTAGAGATGTTAGCCGCATTCTCTTGGGTGCTATGTATGTAGAGGATTCCTTACCAGTCTACCATTGCGTCCACTCCGCCCTCGCAATCAGGGGGAATGACACAAAGATTGGCAATTCCGCCAATATTCTGACAGACACGCCACTTGGTTGGGTGATGGAGCAGAAGGCCGTCGATCAGAGCGACCAATGGAGCACCCTGTCTACCCACGGCTTGCTCTGCCATTCGGAAATCTGTCACAGTCGTAACACCGGTTATGGCACTAATAACTGTGCCCTCTCCAAGGCAAAATGCAGAGCGCGTTTCCCCCTCTTCTGGCATGGAGAGAAGCCAAATAGTCTGTCCATGCGATCCGATGAGGTCAATGCTGTCCATAGATATCTTGTGCTTGTCGCAAAACTCCTTAACGGCATCACCAAACATCTGTCCAAGTTGCACATTGAGTTGCGACATTTTTGAGGGAGTCGTCTTGGTTTCCCGAAGCATCGTGAGAACGGGTTTCTTGATCCATTGAGGTACAGGCATCTCATCATACTAAGTATATATTCAGCACCAGATCAGTAGATATAGAGATGGGGCGAAGTGAAACATACCTTAACGAGCTCCATGTGTAGAGGTGCATCTGGAGACTCCTGGCGATATCGAACAAGTGCACAATCGATACCGTCCATTGCAGTGCCACTGTTCATCCCCAGAACGGTTAAGTCGAGCGAACCAGTGGTAGATGGCCGAATATGACCATTTCCATTGAGGGAATTGCCATTGGATCCATGTGCGTGACCATTGGTAGCGGAATCGCTACCATTTTGCAGTGTTTGGGGCCGAGTCATGGTGAGATGATGTATTATAAAGTTTTCATAAATCTTGGCAATATCTCTGCGAGGTAGCACACATAGACTGATATACTGAGTTCAGTTTGTTAAAGATCGTTGAAGAGCATAAGAATACGTTCACGGACATGACTGCGCATTTAATATAATGTGGTATTTGATGGCGCCTCGATACGAATCGCGTTTGAAATCCCCTGTTTGGAATC
The DNA here is from genome assembly GCF_013396195.1 of Fusarium tjaetaba. Lineage (NCBI taxonomy): Eukaryota > Fungi > Ascomycota > Sordariomycetes > Hypocreales > Nectriaceae > Fusarium > Fusarium tjaetaba. The sequence continues at coordinate 114,370 of NW_023501204.1, forward strand.
TCGTGACGACAAGTGAAGAGCAATCGCAATTATGTAAACTTCCCGAGGAGATGGTCTTCGCTTGGTGACTAGCTTATTCCGTACTCCATAGAGAAATGTCAACCTCTCCGCAATCTCTTAGCATTTAAACTAATTTAGCCTCTCTCGAGTCGAAGTGCCTTTTTGGGCAATTCGTCTCGATGCTGAGCACGAGTCACGAACTTTGGCTATTTCCGTGTTGTCTCCAGCAGTGAGCCTAACCAGGATCAAACTGTCAGATAGCTTATTTAATCAATTGACAAAGGCAGGTTGAGTAGAAAGAGCATAAAGACCTGCTTCTTGTCATCATAACATGATGCTGAATTCCTTACCCTGCTACATGACCATATCAGGCAGTCAGCGAAAGATCATGCTTAAGGAAATGGCAAACCCTCGGTCCGTGTGGACCTCCGACGATGGTAGCATGGCCCAAGAGACTGCCAAGTCTCGCTGGCCTAAGCTTGTGCAGGGTATGATCGATGATGTCCGTGTTACCGGCGCTGAGCTTGCTCCATCCCGTGCACTTGACGAAATGAGGTCGATAGAGATAAGCCTTGAGACGCTCAAGGACGAAATTGCTGGTGATGATCAACTGCGGTGAGTGCTCCTTATGAACTTCTCTGGTTGGTTTATCACTAAACAATGCTTAGTCCCCTCGAAGAAGATGGATCAGCAGATGTTGCGTCGTACAATCAGCTTCTCCTCAATATGGGCGTATTGACCTGGCTCGACTGTCCATGGTTGTATGGTGAATGCTACTTGTATAGGTCAGTCTTGGAGTAGCTGAGTACCTCCAAATGATGCTAACTTCTGCAGGCGAGTGCAGCTGTTGTTTTCCATGTCATCTTCCTGGCAAGGGTACGATGTGTTCAAACGTCAAAAGGACTATACCCTTGTCAAGTCGCAAAAGGCCGTCCAGGAGCTGGCGAAGAGGGTCACTCAAGTCATTGCAAACTCGATACAGCCACTCCAGAGCTTGGATGACGATGCAGCGAGACTTGTCTTTTCTGAAATGACCGAGATGGCTTTATGGGGCAACGCAACAGATTTATCTCTTCTGACCAACCTCAGCCTGGAGGAAATTCAGAAGTTACAAGGAAGCGCAGCGATCGAAGAGAGCCAACGGAACATTGTCGACAACGATACATCAGATGTCTGGGTTTATCTGCAAAAGACTCGATTGACTCAAAAGAATCGACATATCGATATCGTTCTTGACAATGCTGGATTTGAGCTATTTGCAGATGTCCTTTACGCGACATATCTCATTGAATCTGGTCTCGGGACGAGCATCACTCTCCATGCGAAATGCTTTCCTTGGTTTGTAAGCGACGTAATACCCAGCGATATGGACTTCCTCCTCGACCATCTGCGGTCCATAGGCTTGACTTCTTTGGCCAGCCAGATCGACAGGTATTTTGCAGTCGGCTTAATGCGTATCGAGGTTCATTCGTTCTGGACGACAGCCTGGTCATTTCATGAGGTGGTGGCTGTAGCACCCGATTTATTTCAGCGTTTTCAGGACAGCTATTTAACTATATGGAAAGGGGACTTGAATTATCGAAAATTGACCAGAGACGGGCTTTGGCCACACACCACGACTTTCAAATCTTCACTTGGTCTACTAGGGCACCGAAGTGGTGTGAAGATTCTCGCGTTGAGAACAAACAAGTCCGATACTTGCGTTGGAATTGAAAGCGAGGAAGTTGTCAAGCGACTCAACAGGGAAGCACCCGAGATGGGATGGGTCAGAGATGGGAAACATGCCGTGATATCATTTAGCGACGGCGTCTGAGGTGGGTCATGTACTACTGGCAGTTTGACCATTCCTCTCGTAAAACATTGATTATCCAGGCAGTTGGCCAGGCATGCGATGATTCGAGATTCTCAAGCATGGTTATCAGGCTTCTTTGCTCCCGCTTGTCTGTCATCAATGGACCCCCTTTCATAGGTTAGACAGTTTTGAATCTTGACAACATAGTACAACGTACAAATAAACGTAGAGTGGCATAATGTGATAAGTGACGGCACAGTTCCCGGCGAACCTTTGCATGCTCCACAAAGTGCTCGGGCATGCTCCATGACAGACTCCTAAAGTGATGTCAATGAGGCACATTACTCTAAAAGCCATGAACTCACATCAGAGTCCGGCAAGGTTCGGCGGATGTTCCGAATGGCGAACCGTGGCGATGGGCGGTAGACTTTTAAAAGCATCCTGGCTAGATGGTAGAATCCAAATGCCATGACTGATCACCATCAGATTCCATAGACTAGGGGGAGATTGTTCCTATCTGTGCTTACCATGCCAGTCTGCCGTAAACCAAATTTCTGGAAAGGGGTCTCCCCCCAGCTCCGGTTCTCCAGACCATATCGGATCAAACGTACCCGGTTTCGTCTTGTTCCAGTTCTCGACGGCCTCGGACAACTCATACCATCTTTGCATCCTTGTAGATGACTCTGAGTACAAGACACTACCACTAAAACAGAATTGCATCACTGTAGCGCAGATCCATGTCATGGTGTTTGCCCAGGCAGTCTCTGACTTGACATCTACAGCTTGCCGATGGATGACGGATGGCGATGGCACCAACACTAAGTCGAAATTCAAATTGGGCGGCTGCTGATTGATGCAGGCATTGTAGAAGGATTGCCTTACATAAACCCAAAACGCAGCTTGAGACAGGGTAGGTGCCGAGGGATCAACCTGTTGTCCTTGGGATGCCTTGAGCAAAGCACTCAACCCAGCAAGATGTCTCTCCTCATCACCACCTGTCACAGTCACTGTACTAAGGTTAGATAGGGTTAGTTACTGCGCAATGGGACTTACCACTCAATTGTTCGCATACGCGTAATATGACTATGGCGCAGAGGATGGTCTCATCGTGGGCAATGGTCTCGGTACTGAGCAAGGGAATGAGAAGGACAATGCACTTTTCTTGGAATTCATCAGCTGTGTTGTTGTCACCTAAATGGCGAGCGGCATAAGAAATAATAGCATATAAAAGAATGGGTGAGCTCTTGGCCAGGACAGTCACATTGAGCGTAAACTGTCGTGATGCATCCGTGCAGTCGAGCCATTGAGCCACGTGCGTGGAGAAGTGATGCAGATAGAAAGCCTCCTGGCGTGTTGGCGAAGGAGGAGCAGGGGTTATGCTAGGTACTCCCATAGTCAAGTCGCCACTGTACTGGCTTGGAGATTCATGCTGACTGAGGCCGAGGACTGAAGCCGCTGAAGTCGGCGATGTCAGAGTCTCGGGGTACCAGTTTGAATCCGGCTGCTGTAGAGTGTCGACTGGTGGCGAGTCCCCTTCCGCCAAGGGAACATCTCCTTCCGGAGGATGGAGGGATTGCTCAGCATGTACTGGATGTTCCGTTTTCTTTGGCCGGTAGTGCTTTATCTTGAGCCTAGGGGATGGACTGTCCCAGCGACACTGTTGATTCCTCTTAAGGCACTAGTTTCACTTAGCTCCACACTCTTGTCGATTAAATATCTCAGTATGCTGAACATACCACCCCGCAAGTAGGTCTCGTCTCATCACCTGTGATGTCAGTGTTGCCAATTTTCTTCTGTCCATGAAGACGCACATTTCACACGACGTTCTCGGCACGTAAGGCTGTTTCATGTCAACTATTATTCTAGAGTATTTGCTCATTTGGCTCACCAGCCGTTACGAGATCGCAGCCGACCCATGTTACCCGAGCTGTCCTCTGATTGCAGATGTAAGGGAGGATGTCGAGACGAGAAGCAGACAAGGAATTCGAGGCGAAAAAAAGCAGAGATTCGAGACGAGAGGTTCCGGGGGAGTGGAACGACCCGTTTATGCTGAGTTTACTAGTGCAACATCCCCGCATCTACGCTCAATATTTCCCACTGGTGTCATTGCGGGCCCATCACAGGCTAATAATTTAACGTCATGTTGACACAAAATCGGAGACACAAATTTTGAACTAACCATTACCGGTAATTCGAGACGAAGAAAAACCTCACTAAGAATTCCGTACCAAGTTCTCCGCATCGCGCTGTGGCTAAATCCCCACGGGGTTGGAGCAGTCTAGACTTGCAATCTCTGGGGAAAAGAAATAGATATAATGGGGGGATCTTGAACATCACAAGAACCTTTCCAATTGGCGACACCAAAACATAACCAATACTGCCTTGACACATAACTACACTTACTACTGTGTTGACCTTACGACCTTCAATCATCAGCATCATGTGGAATCGCCAAAGCTGGAAGTCCATGTCTGGGCAGCAGTTGCTCAGACTTGTTACAGCTGCCTCGGCTGTCGCAATCTCCTACGAAGGCATCAGTCAGGGCGTCATGGGCGCTGTCACTGTTTCACCCGAGTTCGGGCGACGTATGGGATACACAAACGATAAGGACGAAGTCGTCAAACCCATGCTCCAGGGCGGGATTGCCGCCGTATACTATCTGTATGTGTCCCCTTGGGTTTATTTGATTAGAAACGGCAACTGATGTTAAAAAGTGGCTCTCTCTTCGCAGCCTTTTGGGCGGGCAGCTTCTCTGACAACTACGGCCGTATCAAGGGTATGTGGATGGCATGCTTCTGGTGTATGGCCGGGGTTATCCTACAAGCCTCTGCTGTCAACCTTGCACACATGCTTTGTGCACGATTCGTCGCTGGCATGGGTGTGGCCTTCATCCTCGTCATTGCGCCTATGTGGACAGCCGAGCTTTCTGCTGCATCACACAGAGGCAAGCAGATCGCCCTAACATTCTTGGCCAACTTCTCTGGCATCGCCCTCGCGGCGTGGATCGGCTTTGGCACATCCTTCACTGAGGTAGGTGGTGGACAGTTTCGCTGGCGGTTTGAATTTTCAATTCAAATCATCCCCGTAGTGTCCCTGGCGATACTGAGCCTCTTGGTCCCGGAGTCCCCGCGATGGCTGGTCAAAGCCGGCAGACGTGATGAAGCATTGGAAATCATTGCCAAGCTGCGGGGAGATGGTGACTCCCAGCATCCCGCGGCGCAAAAGGAATATCGAGAGATTGTGACAGTAGTAGAAGAGGAGTCTCAATTCGCCAAAACCAACTACTTCAAGATGTTTTTCGGGATCGGATCCGGAGACATTCATCTTGGCCGCCGCATCCAGCTTGCCTTCTGGCTCCAGGTGCTCATGCAGTATGGCACTGGAATCGCAGCCGTGGTCATATAGTAAGTCATTCTTTGATAATGATACAAGCTGCTAACTGCATTGAAGTTCTGGAACCATCTATCATACAGCCGGCTTTGACAACATCAAGTCCGGTTGGTTGTCCGGTTTACTGATGCTGGTTGGTATCTTGGGTACAGCCATTGCGGCCTTTACTATCGATAGGGTAGGTCGCCGAAGAACTCTTTACTGGGGTGCTGTAGCACTCGGTATTACCTTGTTTATCATCGGTGGCCTCTTTCGGGGATCCGTTAACCACCCAGACAAGGCTGTTCAGTACGGCACAGCAGCTTCAGCTATGGTTTTTGTCTACCTCTTGATCTTCAGTTCTTCTTGGCTATTGATCCCCTTCATTTATCCTACCGAGATCTTTCCCACCTGGCTCCGAGCCAAGGGAAACGCATTTGGCGTGGCTGGTTGGGCTGTGGGCTACGGTGGAGGTTCACTCTTGGTGCCTATTATGTTTTCAGGCATTGACGAAAAGGTATGGACGTGCCTCAACTACCCATGAACTTCTCATTTCTGACTTGGCTTGCAGACTTTCTATGTGTTTGGAGCGTAAGTATCCCTCGACTTGCTCGAAGCTGAAATTGGCTACTGACCTTTTCTCCAGTGCTATGTTTGCATACATTCCCTTGGTGTACTGCTTCCTCCCCGAAACTGCCGGCCGTACATTGGAAGAGGTTGACTATCTCTTTGCTAGTAAGAGCCCATTCACTTGGGACGAGGAGAAAGAATTCGCGAAGCGTACAGCTCTCTTGCATGAAAGGTTGAATGAAGGGAAGATCGGGAGCAACTCGATGACGCAGGACAAGTCAATTGAATCACATATCGAGGTTGTATAAGCCATATTCTTTATTATGCTACATCTAGCTAGAAGCTAACTAGCAAGAGTCGTACGGGCTGAAATAGCTATGGGAATGGAACATTGTGGAGTCTTCCATTTACTGCCTGTGTTTACAGACTAAAGCTTAACCGTATACGTAGCAGTCATCCCCATAGCTACAATACAATATCTTGGTAATATAGCTTAGTTAGTAATAGATTTTCCCCTTTAACGCTCTGCACGATGGTCTAAGCTTATATGGACATTTGACTGTTCCAAGTCGTGCTCTAGCAAGAATATAAATGTACTTTTAGTTCTGGTGACTATTAATGTCATACATCAACGAACCCATCTTGGACCCACGTGCAATTTGCATCCCATGACCAATCTTGACAGAGCATGTTTAAAACATCATCCACCTCCAATCCATTCGACCATAAACATGAATCCTGATCTAAGCACTCACGACCGTTCATGTCTGGTTCAATGCAAGACTGTTCTCCTTGGCGCATCAAATCGCAACTTGTTTCAAAGATTTGGCTCACAACTCCTTTGCTACAACGCGCGGTCAATGACCAATCCTGCATCTCCTCAAAGAGCCTCAAGGCGGTCTGTACCTGACTTCGCCACTCAGGAACAGCAGCGCTCTGAGGTTTCCACAACATGCTAAGTAGAGGTATCATGGCAGCCTGGTAAAGGAACCACACTGCGTTCCATCCCGACATCTGATGGCTCAGCCACGTCTTGGCTACATCTTCAATGGCTTTCTTCGAAAGCTCTTGGCACTTCTCGATGGCGCTGTGGTCGACTTCCAGCTCCGTTAGATGGCCAGTTGCAGCGTCCAAGAGTGTTGGACGATATAGAAGCATGCGCAAGTTCCAGTATCGCCATCTCATAATGCACCGAGCAAGACGAATCGGTTCATCAACGTCTATATCATCGGTAAGGATGGAGGGCAGGCGACTATGCCAATTTATCAATTCCTCATCGAACCGGTTTCGGTCTTCCGCGTTGAGAACTGAGGTTACGGCTAGGCTATCCTGTATCTCAGTTGCAATTCGGCAAAAGCGAATGTTCTCAACAAGCGTCGCCATTCCCATGTCTTGCCTATACTCCTCTTCTCCATCGAGATAGAGCTTGGGCAATTGGATATCAATGGAAGGAGAGAAACGACCAAAAGAGGGCCTACCCAAAGTCGTGGTGGTCCAAGTGTCCAGGCAAACAAGAGACCACCAAGTACGCCGCCTCACTTCTGCTGCTTCAAATTGATCGCCGTCTCCGTCCTGTTGTGAAGGCTCTCGATGGAAGCCAAGTGCACTCGCCATCCGAAAGGCCGCACCAAGAATTGCATTGCCTCTATTGGGTCGGTTGATATAGTGAAGATAGTAGCCTCCAGCAAGAGCAAGGGCCTGTAGCGTTTCGATGCGACTGCTTCCAAAGGCGCTGAGGTCGAGGTGTCTCATGGCTGCGGTGTAGAACTTGCAATGATCCCGGTCACTGGACTTACTAGATACGATACTGCCCATGGCCAGGACCATATTCAAGAGAGCAAGCCAAGGCGAGTCCTGACGTTGACTACTAAGGTAATTCGTTCTAAATGAGGTTTCGTCGATCATTGGGGTAAAGATATGGATCCGCTGGAAGTATGCATCAACTAGTGCCTGTCCTTTGCTGCTCCATTTGATGCGAGGATATTCTGACAAGGGCCTGGAGGGATGATAGCAATGTCGAACCTCCTCATGTCTAGCGTTGGTACTGTTGATGGTTGTCTGGCGGGAGGCTAGCAAACCACGTAACTGAGGTCGAACATGAAGCATAGCTGCAAGCGCTGCTCTGATGGAAGAAATGCCAAGATACGACGCCTGTCGGTCAAACGGCAGAGACAGTGCATTAACATCATCAGCCTCAGCAGGTAAGGGGTCTCGCTCACGTCTCTCCTCGTCCCATTGTGAGTCTTGAGTAACAGACTGTTGAGGGGTACTGTCCGAAGGAGACGGCAAGACTTTATCAGTCGAACGTCCACGTAACATGGCTTCACGAAGCTCCTGGTCTGATAGCGAGGTCAAGTCCGAAATCCTGTGATTCGGGAAAAGGCGATTTAGAATGGAGTCGCGTTCTTTGAGACTTTTGGATAAGCTCTCTAGTGTTCTGTTACGATGATTAGAGCTGTGCCATGGACAGCGTGACTCTTGTCAATTGAGTTGAGGACGGACCTCTTTGAAGGCACGACACGTTGGATTTGTTGGGTGTAGACGCATCTTGCCTGCAAATCCCTCGACTCGCACTGGTTACAAGGTTTTCGGCCGTCGCAGCGTATCTTTCGCCGCTTGCAGTTACCGCATGCATGGAGACCTCGCGCAGGCTTTGGCTCTTTAAGTAACCCGGAGCCTGAGGGCTCAACAAAGCCCTGGACTTTTGAAACACGCAACAGTTAGTGAGAGTATTATGATCAGAGATAGCCAAACTCACAGGTAGAGAACATGGTGAGCTCAGATGCGGGGCACCACTAGTTGTTCTACTTGAACAACTTCGAATGGGCAAAGGTGAAGGTAAAGCTACCAACCTGGACGTGAGGAAATGGCAAATATGAGTCGCGGAGTGGCAAGATTGCATGTCTTACGAGCATGGCCCAATCTCATCACATACACGTGGTACAAATGCGGAGTGCGGCGTATTGTGCTCCGTACGTGGGTGATTCTGAAAATCTGGGGAAATAACTGCACTCCAACGTCGACAGAAGTTAGTGGGGACAGCTGCTAGCCAGGACAGGAGCGGCATGATAGCATCCGAGGCTTGATTGGGACTAGGCAGCTACTTTTAGCCTCGGTTACGACATGGATCTACATCAAAGGCTCTCCACTTACCCGAGAGCAGTAGCAGTAGGTTGTATATTCAATCCATTCTGTTTAACAATCTCTTTTCTTGGTCAGATCATGTATTAAGTTCTTGACAGTAATTGACCATACACACCTGAGACAACTTGTTCTCTCTCCTTTCACTCAACCAACACATATTTATGGAACATTACAGGGCTTTTCAGCACAGTTACCTCCTCCGTGCAAACAAGCTCGTCGTGTATCCCTGAAGTTTTCGAACTGCTGCACTGTAACCCCAGCTTTACACACACCATAGTCAGCACGATGCGTTTCCCCACTATTGTTTAGACGTAACTAGCCGTTTCAAGGACTACCTGGAATCTGGAAAATGGCAGCGTTTTGTGCCCATTACCTGGAGATTCGAAGGGCCGAGTTGTATGAAGGACATTAGGCAGCAGATCTATCGCGAAGTACAAGACACATACAGAGAATTTGTTCTATACTACTGGCTCATTCTTAAGTAACTATCAATGGTACTTTTTATATATTTATATTATAAACATATATATTTACCGCAGCAGTATGTCTTCAACCGGTTTATCTAGGTTTTTAGCCTCGCCAAACATTAATCCATCGACATAACACCAGCTGACAAGAGTCCATGTCTGCACTGGAGAAGATATCATCTCTTCATCAGCAGTTAATGGGTCAGGTCGCAGTACAAGCGGTACTCGGCAGCCCGGAACTGTACACACAACATCCCCTTGCATGGTAGGTTCTGGCCCAATACCGAAGAAACCTTGGCTAGTTGCGAATGCCTTCATTGTGTCTATACGGGGCCTTATTATGCGGTGGTACTTATTGGACTCAATTTTTTGAAGATCCTTTTGTCGCGAGCTCGACTGTACCCACCGTAGCCACTCATCAAAATGCCGGCGGTGCTCATCCCATCCTGGCATACCGACTCTCAGCCGGTTGTCGTCGATATCGAGACCCATAATGAGAGACTCAGCTAATCTATCCATCCAAGCTTCCATGGAAAGGTTGCCCGCTAGTCGTGTTCTGAGTGCCAGAACAGATTTGACTGCTTCTCGCTGCTGCTTTACAACCCAGGAAGCGAACGGGGGGCAGATAACGTGTATTGTATCGATTGGCTTGACATGGAGTCGAAGCCGACGTGGTGACTCAGTATCGATCTTTGGTGATGTTATCAAGCATCCGCCTGCATCCCAGCCTGCGCTATCGCAAAGAACAAGTGGCTCATCGTAGGCATGGCATCGAAGATCGGGGGCCCAAGTCGGTATGTTGGAATGTTGCCGCATGTAACCCATCCAGGAAAGGGCTAGAAGGTCAAGGGACTCCCCATTGCAAAGGAGTGCTTCCGCTGTAGCAATGAAAACTTGCTCTTCAGTGATTCTGTAATTCGCTTTTGGTACTGGTCGGTTATCCGCAATACCGTGAAAAGCAAATACTTTGTCGCAGGTCCTTGTCGCTTGGCAATGATATGCAGCCTGAAGGAGAGTCTCATAGCATACTCCACTTTCTCCCTCATGCGCCTTCTTCTGGTATTCTTCTCGTATATCAAGCATCCTGGTAACACACCAAAACCCAAGGATGGCTGAATGATCGTCTTGATAGCGACCTAAGCCAACAAATGAGTTCCAAATAGCAGAAACGCCATCTGAAAAGTGGCTCAGATCTACGCAGTCCTCACCACAAACCACCTGGATGTTCTTCCCTGCAGCAACCTCCTGAATTACCCACACTCTTTGAAACCATGGGCGTTGAAGTAGAAGTAGCATGCTCTCCAGTCCAGACTCATCAGTCTCGTGCCAATCGGGTCTTGAGAGCCTGCGGTATAAACTCCGAAATTTATCGTAAAAAGAGGTTGATCTGACCAAAGGTTCTGGTGTAGTCTCGATGTCATTTTCGTCTCGTTTCATGAAACGGAATGCACTTTTAGTAACATCATCACTGTTGCCCAGCCAAACCAAGACTTCCGCGGACCGAGAATAAATCTTTCCCATGAGGGGAACTTGGAACTCCTTCTCCGCTGTGTCTTGCTGGTTGATGCAAATGGCGTCGATCCAGACAGTGAACATTGAGGATTTTTTCTTTAAAGAGCTAACAAGATCCAGCAGCGTCTGGCTAAGAGGGAGAGAGTCGCCATTGTGAAACTCAATTCTCGCTATGTCTGCTGAATTGTCCCAGCAGTAGGAAATAGCGGTGTATTCTGGAGGGTCGTCGAGAGGCACTACCCTGAAGTTGCAGATAGGCTTAGAATTTCCTCCTTTAAAATTGACATCCAAGATCCGGATGTAGTTCCCAAAGAGAGGGGGATATGTAATATTCATAATGATTTAGATATAAATGGCAGAGCCATAAGGATTTAGCCAAAAATTGAAAGAGCGGGGAGGACTGGTTTGTGGGGCCAGGGAAGGATAACTTTAGCCTGTTCTGGAACTGTGAGTGTGGAATGTCTGTTGGTGTTCAGTGGGGTACAGCGTGAGCAGCCTGGACCAAGTCTAGGGAGGAAAGAAAACTCAGAATCTTGATCCTAAGTGATAATAATACTTAGGTAACTTAGTCTAAGTTTAGTATAGCCTTAGGATAATCTTTGCTGAGTTTATTTTGACGCCCTGCATTAAGGTCCGGTGTTTTCTTGCCCCCCAAGGCAAGTCCAGAATCGGAGACGGAAGCGCTCATTCCGCGGCTCATGAATGCCTTAATCCCGTATCAAAATTCGGCAACTAGCACGGAGATTGGTAGCTCCGATCAAATGCGATCGTATCCATAACTAATGCCAAACATACCATTTATTCTAAGCAGCTCACAAGCAAAGGCATTAAAAACTATCATCATTCCCAGCGTCCAAATTCGATATTAAGACTCAAACACCAGAGATCATTTATACGTCCTTGGCACCCTTTCTTATCGATAAACAAACCTAACAAGCAGTCTTTGGCACCCTGATCATGATGCTTCCCATGGCACAAAGAACGTTGCTTGAGAAGGGATGGTCATTCAAGAAAGCAACAGATGGCCTTGATGCTTGGAAACCCGTGGCCAGAGTGCCGACAGTTGCCCACATTGACTTGATCGAGAATGGAATGTTAGTACACAGTCTTCTTCACCTTCCCAGGTGCTAATCGATGACCTCTCTAGCATCCCTGATCCATTTCTCGATATGAATGAGCTCGAAGTCGAGTGGGTTGGAGAGACCGCTTGGGTTTACCGCACTACCTTTAGCTCGCCCTCTGCCAACGGTAGATCTGTGTATCTTATCTTCGAGGGTCTTGATACTTTTGCTCAAGTCAAGCTCAACGACGTTGTCATACTCGAGAGCGACAATATGTTCCTTAGCCACCGTGTGGATATCACTAACAAGCTTTCTGACGAGGGGACCAATGTGTTGAGCATCGATTTTGACAGCGCACTACTTAAGGCCAGGGAGATCACAAAACAATATCCTGATCATCGGTGGGAGCTGTTCAATGGAGAGGCCGGACGCTTGGTTGTGAGAAAAGCCCAATATCACTGGGTATGTACCATGAATGGAAGGCAAGAGGCCTTTTGCTAAACTAATACATAGGGATGGGATTGGGGTCCCGTGCTTAACACTGCAGGTCCATGGAAACCAGTCTGGCTTGAAGTTTCATCTGCCCACGTAAATGACTTCCTCATCAATTACAGGCTTTCTCCAGACCTCAAAAAGGTTCAGGGCACAGTTGAAGTCGATGTTGAAGGGAATTATGACACGGCAAATGTCACAATCCAGTTCCAAGACAATGTCGTCTATAGTACAGCAGCAGCAAAGTCTTCCAGCGACGACCTAGTTATCCCATTTACTATAGGTACCAGCCATACGCGCTTTTCCAAGTTTTAAATACTAACATCTACCGATTAGATCAACCGAAGCTGTGGTATCCCGCTGGATACGGTCATCAGTCTCAGTACACCGTGAGTGTCAGTATCTTCAAAGACAGTCAGAAGCTCGATGCAAAGACCAAAAAGACTGGCTTCCGGAAAAGCGAACTTGTTCAAAATGGAGACTCCCATGGCAAATCGTTCTTTTTTAGAATTAACAATATCGACATCTTCTGTGGTGGCTCGTGCTGGATTCCTGCCGACAACTTTCTACCTCGAATCACCACTGCCAAATACCGGGAATGGTTAAAGCTCATGATAGAAGGCAATCAGATCATGACGAGGTAAGGGGAAATCGATGAGTCTGATATATCGGTGCAGAATCACTGACACAATGGGATTTAGAGTTTGGGGCGGTGGCATCTATGAAGACGATGCTTTCTATGACTGCTGCGATGAGATGGGCATTCTTGTTTGGCAGGATTTCATGTTTGGCTGTGGAAACTATCCTGTGGGGCCAGCGCTCATAAGATCGATTCGCGAGGAGGCAGTGCAGAACGTCAGCCGACTGCATCATCATCCTTCCGTCGTGGTTTACGCCGGCAACAATGAGGATTACCAGGTTCAAGAGCAGGCTGGTCTGGAGTACAATCCAGAGGACAAGGATCCTTCTTCTTGGCTCAAGACTTCTTTTCCTGCTCGGTACTACTACGAGTATCTTTTACCAGAGGTAGTCAGTGAGATATCTCCAGGGATGGCATACTGGCCTGGGTCCCCATTTTCCGGAGGTAAAGACACGACTGACAAAACTACTGGAGATCTCCATCAGTGGAACGGTAGGTGACGGCAAAGACTTCCGGCTGCTCACGCACTGACATCTCCACAGTTTGGCATGGCACACAGGAGAAATACCAGGTGTTTGATAGGCTTGGTGGCAGGTTCAACAGCGAGTTTGGCATGGAGGCTTTTCCAGCCTTATCGACGATTGAGCACTGCATTACCAAAGAGAGCGACCGCTTTCCACAGTCTCAGATGATGGATTTTCACAATAAGGCAGATGGCCACGAACGACGAATTGCTACTTACGTAGTGGAGAATTTTCGTCCTCTTCCAGACCTTGAAGTATGGTTTCTCCTTTTTCAAAAGCCTAGCTCTATTGCTGACCCCTCATCCTCATCAGTCGCACATATACTTGACGCAGCTTTGCCAAAGCGAAGCCATGACTTTTGCGTACCGCAGTTGGCGTCGTCAATGGGGTGATGATCGCCGATGCGGCGGCGTTCTGGTCTGGCAGATGAACGACTGCTGGCCCGCCATCTCATGGTCCATCGTCGACTATTTCCTCACCAAGAAGCCAGCTTACTATTCTATTCGTCGAGCTCTCAAACCCATCGCTGCCGGCATCCAACGGCAACACCATGACTGGAGTGTTGTTCATGCCAGGCCAGCGAAGACTTCTTCGTTTGAGGTTTGGGTTGCGAGTAGTAATCAGCAGGAGGTAACTGTCACTGTTGAAATTCGCTTCATTTCAATCAGTACTGGTAGGGACATCAGGGATAAAATCGTAAAGGGCAACGTGGTTTTGCTTCCAAATGGTACAACTGATATCCTCACTGGACAGATTGATAACGCAACGGATGAGCCACATGTCATATCCGTCAGTGTTATGCAGGGTGACACTTGTGTCTCTCGAGACGTCGATTGGCCTCAACCTCTTAAGTATCTTGACTTCTCCGATAGAGGCGTTGAGGTCCAGGTCGGATCAGATGGATATCGGCTCACGGCCAGCAAACCCACCAAGGGCCTGGTCTTTAAAGAGGTATCTGGTGTTTCTTTGGAGGACAACTGTGTAGATCTCATCCCGGGCGAAGTTGTCACTATAAAGGTTGGGGGAAGTAGAACGCTATGGGATACCCCAACATATAGATACCTCCATTAGGATGACCTCTCTATATTTACAATCTTGCCTTCAACAACTCGGTGTCCTTTACCCACTTGCCGCCAATTGGGCGTCCTCCGCGCAAACGCGTCAACGCGACACCATCTTCGACAGGAGCGAACAGAGGCAATCCTGTCTGCGCGATGCCATAGTCACGAATCACCGCCTGACCTCGGGGCGACACAAGGTACAAGAAAAATCCGCGTACGTGGCGTGCCGCAGGGATATCCGCCTTTACCATATCTGGTGAAAATGAAGCATAGCAACTGTTCATCAAAATATCCTTTGAGTGAGTTGGCTCGAAGAAGATGGTAGAATTGGAAATGGTGCCAAGTCCAGTCTGTCGCAAAACTGTTGACCGATCAATTAGGAAGTAGGCACCAGCGGCATCAGCCCCTTTAAGAGCCTCTGGTGGCGATAGAATGCTTGTCTTGTACCAGGATGATGTTGACGCTTGGTCTTCCCATGGCTCCCGGCCAGTCAGAGACCAGATTTCGCGTTCTTTCCACATAGTTGCAGAATGGTCGACACGGCTGTGAAATAGGCTGCCCGAGGCAGCGATCTTCTCGAAAGCATTAGGTAATGAGTCTGCGGATGCCAGTCCCGCAGGGTCTGTAAGGGGCCCGGCTAGGCAAAAGTGGTCGTGAAATACGCATCCAGCCGTGTATGACCATCCTTCGGCCTGAGCTAAAGCTTCCTGGTCGCGTTCATAAGTCAAGGCAAAGTCAATGAACCCTTTCAGTAGCGCTAGCTGCGTGTTGCGGGAGTGGTTACACATCCACTCAATCAAACCATGGTTGCGTCGAGCCTCCAAGTAGTCTTGGGCAAGTTCTTTGATCAAGCCAGTAGCACCTGCACCGCCGTTTCTATATGGATGGTAATTTTTAGTGGCTTGTCAGACAAAGGCTCAGATAGATAGATAGATAAGGGGCTGTTCAACTGAGTCTCACATACCCGATTCGGAGCAACACATCTCCAGTTTTGCCATACGTTTCAAGAGCATTTGCATCAATCTCGCCGTGTGAGATAATGGCGGTCGAGCGCGATGACATGGCGACAGATGAGAAGAGCTTTCAGCAATGAACTCACAGTAATAACAAAAGAGGTTTACTCCACCATTTGGTAGAATGAGCCATGAGTCATTCCCGCTAATAGAGACGGCTGTGTTTCCGTGTAACCTATTGGCTAATCCTGAAAAGTAGATCCACAGCCCTAAGCCGACGTTATCGCTTCCCCGCAAATGACAACAGGCCCCTCCCCACATCTTTTGCTGAGTACTGGGCCTGGGGTACGGAGTCGTTGCGCAACTGACAGCAATAGAGGAAATTCCCGAACCATACCTCATATGCTAGTAAGCCAAGTAGTGGCAAATATAAATTTCAGCTCTTGGATTATTGAAGTTGAGACTTTGCTCCTTTGACATTTCGGTTCCAGGTTTCTGTACAAGTCTTATCTAAATTCTTTACGCCCTAACCCCGGCAACTGTGAGTATAACTAGGATCTAATCTTTTAATATATATAAACGAAGTTCTATTATTTCTGCCTCCGCTTTTTGGTTTGCCTGCTGAACTAATATATATAGACCCTTATTTGAGGTTTCCCCTAAATCTATCGCGATATGTCTAAGTCTTTTTATTACTGAGGTTTTTCTACTCGAGGTTCCTCAGTTTCACTACCCTACAGACTAAGCGTCTATATTTAGCACTTCTCCACCACAACCCCTGTGTATCATAACAAACCCATTGTAATTGGACCAAGTTGCCCCTTTTTAGCGCGTCAGTCAGATTCTCCAGCCATCGATTTATGGGTAAGCACGCTGGCCGTCAAGAAAAAAATAACTTGAGACATCATAAGGACTCTGATCTGACCATCCTCATCAAGACAAAAGACGTATACTGCAGCTTTCAAAATGTCCTCAACAGCTGTACCGGACCCGAGCTCTGGCGGAAGCAGTGACGACAACACCGAGCTCATTATTGCCGTGGTTGCGCTGGTCATCTCCGTCTTGGCCTTTGTCATTGCAATTCTCCAGGCGCTACAGCAGTATCTCGCCACAGCGACCGGTTTCTCATCATGCAGTGAAGCCGTCATAGGTAAATGGGCACAATTTACCCGGCGCCGGATGATCTGGTCCGAGTTCCGTTTCGAGGTCCAGTTCGAGGCTCCAGTCATCTTTGTCGCCAAGCCCAGCAACACCAGGGGACCACTTGGAGATGATGCTCTCGCCAAGGACGAAAGCAAAAAGATCATTCGCCTTGATGGCGGTAACGATAACTTTAAATACACAGATACCGTCAAGGAATTCGACAACGAGTACAAGCAGAGCACGCAGCGAATCATCCATACGGCTGATAATGAGAAAGCTACCTGGTATGGCTTGCTCATGGCTATTGTCAGAATGGAGAAAGAGTCTCGCGAGTGGCAAGGCAAAAAGTCCGCTGAGTGGGTCAAGGCGGCTGGCCCTCGCCCACCGATTGATACAGAAGAGCCTCATGCTCATCACTCGCTAGTCGTCTGTATGCAGAGAAAGAGGCGTACGTGGGATAGCATGCCCAAGGACTTTGCCAAACCATATGCCACAACCACAATATCGCATCTCGTAGAGATTGCAGGAATGCTGGGCATCCATTGGAGGAAGTTTGATCTCAATACCGACCAATATCGCGGTCAAGGTAACGGGTTTGTTCTATATGGCTCATACACGGATGGTCTTGGTATCACCTTCAACTTTCAGAAGCAAGGGCCAACCTGGTTCGAGAAGAACCGTGTGATCCCCAACTACAACGTCAAGCAGCTATGCTTCGGCATAGCCCCAACGATCTTCAACCAGGAGAAGAAGGTCTATGCCGACGAGGCCAAGGGAGCAGAGAGTCTTCAATTGGGAAGCTTGGCAGAGATTGCAAAAACGCTTGTGGTGCTTGGATGTGATATCAACACAGTCAACTACTTCCGAAAGCCTGACCAAGCACGCCACACTCACCTATTTGCGGGTAAGTTGCACTCTACTGGGTTGGTCCAAGAGAAAACTGACCTTGAGCAGTTCCGTTCGAAATTCTTGGCATGGTCGGTGAAATGCTTCATATCAAGGGCACAGTCTTCCGTATGCTTCCAAACCCTACTGTGTTCTACTGGGATCCCAGCTCCTTTTCTCTTTCAGCACTGATGGCGGAATACATCAACTGTTTGAGGCCTCTCCATGAGGCAGCTTTGAAGGATAGCGAGCAAGTAAGCAAAATCCTCAAGTGGGCAGAAGCAGATGAAAAGTTTCCGCTCCTACGGACAGAAGGATCTACGCTAGATATCTTTGGCGAAGAGATTAATGGTGCAAACTTGGTCAATCACCTCAACAATCTCCGATCTGGAGTCGAATTGTGTGATGAGTACTTTGGCAGAATGAAGAAACATGGATTATCCATGATCAAGAGAGTTGTGCGTATGCATATTCAAGAGGTCATGGGTATCCTACACGAGAAGAACGAAGTCGACGAAACCACGAAGAACGATGAAAACGATAAAGCTGTTGGCGACGCGCCGATTACCATTCATGACATTGATTCTGCACCAGGCGAAGACAAAGAGACTCTCCTTGTTCAAATGTATTTTGATCGCGTTCGACAAAACGTCGTCCGGAATCTCAGCAAACAGGGCCTGCTAAGCAAGCGCATGAAGGCAAGAAAAGATTCATTTGTCTCAGAAGATGACATGAGTACAACCCGCCCCAAGCACGGGGCAAGGTTCGGGGACAAGGAGCTCAACGAGGCGTGGTGCGTACTCATGTTCCGCATGCTATGCTGGCTACAACTGCACGACTTCCACAAAATGGATCTTCACATCAGTAAAAGCGATGCATACGCGAGCCGCATCCCTGTTTATATTGTCTGATAGCGGCAAAATCGGAATGCTTTTGAACGGATAGTTTGTATTACCGATGTGTTATAACGGAATCGCCCAGCGTCTAGATACCTCATGAAATGACCAGAATAGCTTTGCTTCCTTGTATCAAGAACCTATTTATTGCAGTGTGTAAGTAAGTTGTGTGGTCGCTGATACCTACCTGGCTACAATCGCCATCGACAGGGCGTACAATGTACCTTTATCACTTTTGCACCGGTAGATTCGGCAGAGCCGAGGGTCATTAATGGATCTTAGAGGTCCACTGGGTCAAGGATAATGGATTTTGACTCTTGGGCATTGAGGCAAGCTCAGCAGACGTCCGTGCTGGCTACACTTTTGTCTTTTGGTATGTGGGTCATGCTTCGAACACGAGACCTCGGTGTCTTTTGTAGACATAGCTACAGCTCCCTTGGCCATCTTAACCATCGGATCCATAACTCCTGTGAAGCCCAACCTGGAGTCAATTTGTTGCATGTGTGAATGATACCGAAATTACCAAGGTCAGTGAAGATTGAAAGGAAGACGGCATATTGATTAGTAATGACCGGGCAGACATTTGAGATGTTGATGCCGCAGTCAGCAAAAAGCATTCTTACAGTAAAGAGCCATGCTTTAAGCTCTCGCAGTGTTCGCCAATGACATGACCCTTCTACTGGAATCATACATAAATCGCGCATCATTTAGTTCCAAGTGAAGGGGCTAATTTCGGCAACGGTTTTACATAGAGCAATCGTACGATAGAGAAACTATGATCATCAATTCGGCCCCTCCTCTATTAGTACGGGGTACTGTGTACTGGTCTTATTACGTCTGACACCTACGGAAGTGCGTAACTAGCCTCTGAATTAAGCTTTGGACCCCTGAACTATTGGCTCTCTCACCCTGACGGCTTGATCAATGCGTTTTTGCGATTGGCCTTCGTCCTATTTATTTATTAGTGCATCGTTCTGATACCTACTTTGGTTACAGTTAAGCCAAACCACGAGTCAGGAGACGACCAGATACTGCTATGTCCGCTATGATAGATGATTAACTCGCACTAGTTGTAACGCAAACTCCCTACTGCAAAGTCCCGACGGAATGGTTGCCTTGATTAGAGTTCAGACAAACCTCATGCTGGGCCACTTGCGATACTACGACGCGTATTGCACTGTCGATCTATGGAGACATTTACGAGTCATTATCTCAGACCAGGAAATGTCGGTAAGTACGTCTAAATACTACATGAAAACTATTACTGTATCGATACGAGACAGGGACAAAACAGGATCATAGAGTCAGTCCACAAGATGGAGTTGAGGTGGACTCGTCTCAAAAACTACCATGTCAGTAGCAAACTGATTGGAACGCAAAGAACAAGAGCCAAGACGCTCAGGTCATACCTCGCTATAAGGTGGGTCGCGTTATATTGCAGCAATACGTTACCGCTAATCACTTACTACATGGCATAGTACTAGAAGAACTGCTTATAAAAGCCCAGCCATATCTACTGACAAGTTTTCTTTATAATTCGCCATCAGCTCAACAGGATTACAATTGGGACTCTTCCACTTCCATATTCTACCAGCTCACAAATCAATCGGCTTTCCAAGGTAGGTTCATAAAGAATAGACATCACGCAGCCTGGATTAGTACTAAAAGCACCACCAGACTCAACACAGATATACAATGAAGCTATCTGCTGTCGGTCTCTTCTTTGGTCTGTTCGCCATGGCCAGCGCAAAATGCTACAACTGCTTCTATGCAAGCGGTTCGCCTCCTTGCGGCGCATGCCCCAAGGTTATCAACGGTGGATGTGGTGGTTGTATTGGCGGTTGTCCTGCTGCGGAGGGTGGAACTTCGGCTGTTCAAGAGGTGCCCTGTTAGATAGTCCTGGTGGCAAAATCACTTTTAAGGAGACCTATGGCATTACTTCTAGCCTAGAAAGCTTGAGTAGTTGAGGAAAAGCCGAACTTGGTCAGGAATGAAATGTGTTCGGTGATGTATTGCCGAGTCACCAACTTCCGTGTGCTGCAACCTCATTAGTGAACTATACCTATTGAGGAAGTGCGAAACGCATCTTTACTTCGATGATGAAGTCTCACTTGTCAAAGAACCGGCTACTTGCCGGTGGAACGTATTGGATATCTAAATGTTATTAAGAATGCCCGTTCCGATCTTTCCAAGCAGGTATTTAACTGAGCAATAAACACAAGCTATACCGCCAGTCTGTGCTACTTCTCAAAGGTTATTGAGGTTCTCAGCCACAAGTCTCAATCGTACATAACACATAAAATCTTGACCTTTTCACAAAGCTTATCACTCCTTCTGCGCATCTTGGTCTTCACTGACCTTCAATTCAACGCTCCAACATGATGCAGCGACTTTTCAAACTTTCCAACCCGGATCTTCTCCACGAAGCATCATACGTCCACGGAGAACGGATTCAAGCAGCGTCTGGCCAAACCTTTGTCATCATTGATCCTGGTAGTGGCATTGATTGGGCTACCTGCCCTGACAATTCTGCTGAAGATGTCAACAACGCAGTCCAATCTTCTTATAGAGGCTTTCTTGAGTACAGAGGGTACACTGCACGTAAAAGAGCCCAGTTATTACTAGAATGGCATCGCTTGATCGGTGAGTCTAAAGAAGATCTTGCAAAGCTTATTACATATGAAACTGGAAAGCCTCTCGCCGAAGCACGAGGAGACTATTCTCTAGGCTTCGCTTGGTGGTTTGCTGGCGAAGCTGAACGGATCCAGGGCATAATTGGGGCGTCCAGCTATGCAGAAAGAAGAGTGCTTACGATCAAGCAACCTATTGGTGTGGCTGTCGCTCTGGTCCCATGGAACTTCCCCATTGCCATGACCATGAGGAAGGCCAGCGCAGCTTTTGCTGCCGGCTGCTCTATGATTGTCAAACCGTCACCCGAAACGCCTCTGTCTTGCCTGGCACTAGCAGATCTAGCCACCAGAGCTGGTTTCCCAGCAGGCACATTCAATGTTCTAACGACCTCTTTGGAAAATACTCCTGGACTTTCCGAGGCTTTATGCACTCATCCTTTAGTCGCTAAGGTGACCTTTACAGGCAGCACTAGGGTGGGAAAAATTGTTGCTGGTCTTTGCGCTCAAGGTCTTAAAAAGTGCACACTGGAGCTTGGCGGAAACTGTCCCGTTGTTGTCTTTGATGACGCTGATATCGGCCAAGCAATCGGCCAGATCATGGCATTGAAGTGGAGGAATGCGGGCCAAGCATGTATTACGGCAATCGAGTTTATGTTCAAGCCGGTATCTACGAAAAATTTGCTACTGCCTTCTCTGAGGGGACCAGCAAGTTCAAGACTGGTCATGGTGCTGACCCCACCAACAACTTTGGGGCTGTCACTACGCTTTCCGGTCCTGAAAAGGCTGAATTACAGGTCAAGAACGCTCTCGAAAACGGCGCTAAGCTCAGAACTGGATCAGGAAAACCTCTTATGCTGTCTTCCTCGGGAGATGGCAGCCAGTTTATGGAGCCAGTGGTTCTTACTGGAATGACACAGGATATGCAGATGGCTAAAGAGGAAACATTTGGTCCCGTTTGCGGCCTCTTCAAGTTTGAAACAGAGGAACAAGTCGTCAAGTGGGCCAACGACACCAGCCTCGGTCTTGCAAGCTATGTGTTTACCAAGAACTCAGACCGCTTGTGGAGGTTGTTTGAAAATCTGGAGGCAGGCATGATCGGCCTAGTAAGTAGCAGCAGTCTTTCCAATTTTACTGTCCACGAGAAACTGACATACTGTAGAATACAGGAAATGGCTCTGCAGCAGAGAGTCCCTTCGGTGGCATCAAGCAGTCTGGCTACGGAAAAGAAAGCGGCAAAGATGTTGCTGTAGCAGAGTATCTCGTTGAGAAAACCGGAACTTTAACAGTGATGTGATAGTTTTGATGGGCGACGAAGAATAATGTGAAGTGCTAGATTTACGTCGCGTATTTAGATGTTTTCTATATTAGCTGGGACTTGAACAAATATGATACATGACAAGGCGTGCTTGATGGCCTAGAGGTCTCGTAAGCTGGGTGTAATTCCTGTTCCTCTTAGCATGGAACATGATGACATTGTCGTGATGTGGTGTTAAAGGAGGAGGACCGCGAGAAGTTAGAACACCGCTCTTGTATAGACTTCGTGTTAAACAAAACAGCTGATCTATGGACTTATACACGGATTCACAGGGATGGAACTTTGAGTACCATGCTCTGTATCTATATTCGGAGCCTTCTAGTTAAGTAACTCACTCCCAGCAAAGTCTCCCAAAGCCGTAACATCCTCCAAGCACTGAGTAATAACATGTAGAGCTTTAACTAGATCCTCCTCTGTAATTGTCAACGGTGGACTAAATCTCAAACGATCCGCACCAATACCGACAAGGACACCATGATGGGCAGCGAGAGCCTGGACTCGTCGGGGGGTTACGCCCGGTACACTCTGATCGAGAACCAAAGATTGAAAAAGCGCGATTCCCCGAAACTCTTTTACATGTGGCGGGTTAAGCTCCTGGATCGTCTTCTCCAGAACTCTTCCAAGACGTTCAGAACGCTCCGAGATCTTCTCGTCTTCCAGGACATCTAACGTGGCGAGAGCAATAGGAGAAGCTCCAAAAGTTGAAAGAACTTCGTTTTTGTTTACCAAATCCATGACATGCTTCTTGCCCATAATGACAGACAGGGGGTAGTATCCTATAATAGATTAGTCGAGGATCATAATTGTGAGTAAATCGAACTTGACCAACCTCCCGTGATGCCCTTGGCCATTGTCACCATATCAGGCTCAAGCTCCGGTTCGTGGTGAAAGGAAAGGTCTTTTCCAGTTCGGCCATACCCAGCCTGGATCTCGTCACAAACCAAGAGGACATTATACTTTCTGCACAATTCTTGTGCACCCTTCAAGTAGCCCTTGGGAGGAACAATGGTTCTGGTAGAACGGTGAGCGATTGGGCACTAGATTTGACTGTTCGTTTAGTACTAACCCCGCCCAACCTTGGACTGGCTCCACGAAAAGCGCAGCAATTCTCTCGCCATCGTCTTCAAATACTTCTCTCAAAGCTTCTATGTCCCCAAAAGGAACAAGTTTACCACTTGTAGGAGCGTAAGGTCCAATGTTGGGAAGATGTTGTCCGAAATCTGCGTTCCATGGGTTTCAGCACAGGAAGTTGTAAGTTACAAATGGGGGAAACAACGTTTGTGGGAAGCTGTGGCCATGGGCATGGTAGACAGGGTCAAGCCGTGGTAGCATTGATCTACAGTGAGAACATGAGCCTGGTCCTGCGGGATCCCTTTCTTGAGATACGCCCATTTGCGTGCGATCTTGACGGCCGATTCCACTGCCTCAGATCCGCTCAGCATGGTCGCAATTGAGTCAAACCCGAATTTCTAACTGGATTAGAACTTGCCATCTCAAGAAAGCTTAGCTGTTATTCTGTCGTTACTTACTTTAGTGAGCCGCTCTGCGAATTCCACGTACAACGGGCTGATGTAAGCCGTTCCACTGAGCGGCATCTTGTGGACTTGGTCCGCAGCTGCTTTGGCGATCTTGGGATGAGAATAGCCAAAGTTCATGACGGCAAATTGGCCAATAAAGTCGATATATTCCTTGCCATCTACATCGATGATGGTGTGACCCTTGGCCGATTCAACAGCAACCGGTAGTGTTGGAAACCCCCCCCCTGATGTGCTTGGACCAAGTCTCTACATGGCGCGCAGTTTTCTCGGACAGCACGGGTATGCTGTTGAGTTTGCTGGTAGGTAACTGAGGGCTGGTTGCAGATGGAGCCATGGTGCAAATAGTCTGGAGCAACTGTAAGAAGTTGCTTATTGCTGCTGCTAGGACACCCCATGTCTTACGGGAGCTATTTATCCATGGCCGCCGGGCAGCTGGAGCATATCCAGTTAGCGCCTGATTACAGCGTGTGTGAGGCGCGTGATGNNGCAGTATACCGGCTACCCAACATAATTGCCTAAGATAAGCTACGATTACGGCTCGCATTTCCATGGTGGGAAAGGCAAGACTCGGAACCCGAAGTGACTTAAACTCTCAAAACTTCGTCTGAACCCAATCAAGAGCAGTTTGTGGAACCGGTTCGCAGACCGGAGCAACAGCCGGGAACGAACCCGTCCCCTTCTGTTCGTTGAGAAGGTTACGAAAGAGCGGGGAGTCTGTAGCATTATACCCATTTTAGGATGCGGCACGCATCTCCATTTTGGGCTTAAGCTGTTTTTCTATACTCCACTCAGAGCCTGCAGCAATTCATGGTTGATATCTGCCATACAGTCTGGAGGTTTGGAGCGCCCTATTGGCCATTGGAAACAGGTTCAATAGTAATTGCCTCGTTTAATAGATGCACTTAGAACTGCCATGCGAATTCCAATGTCAGCTTAAAACCGGTGCTAAGAAACTGTTCACCAGTGCAAGATATCTTTACCGGCTTAAATTCCGTTTCAAATAGGTATTTGCTAGATTATAAAATGCATTGCTTGAGAGTCCTTCATTCGGATGTTCATATCATCATCCATACAAGGGAAGTCCCAAGGCCCTTTGGGCACCAGGTCATGATATTCCCCATCACTCATACTCCAAATGTCTTCTGTCGAAGACATCATAAGCTCTCTAGAACGATCTGGATATATGGCTATCATCTCATCGTGCTTTTGGCGCACCCATTCACGGTCCCGAGGTACGATAGCCTCTCGCGCAGCAATATAAAATGGAATTGGCAATGAGGAGTCTGGCCCACAGCCGGGAGGGAGTCTATCAATAAGAGAGAAAAGATGCTTTCGGTAAAGTTGAACCCGACTTGACGTTGTAGGATCCATAAATACTCGCCGGGCAAGGAGAAGGTGCGCCATCCAGTAAAAGCATGCATTGAGGGTCCTTAGATGGTCATCTTGGGAGGGAGTGACAGACACAGGGCTGTTTGATCGAGGAGCTATATTCAGCGGCATCGGGTACTTTCGTGATCCCCAGTCTCGCATAGTCGTTTCGAGTTGATACGTTTGAGCGAGCCGTACGTCGTTCTCCAACTCAACGTCAGTTGCCAATATCGATATCTTCGCCAAAAAAGAAAGTACAGGCTGAGGGCAGCCAGTCAGTTCGCGAAAGGACGGCTCAGATACATCAGCTTCCTCATGCTGCTGATACAAGATGAAAGATTCGGGTGCGAGGGGCTTCCGGCGCCTCAAGAGAGACATGATGATATCAATCAAGGCAAATCGCTGCACTAAAAAGCGAGAATAGAATCCGTCAGGCATCTTGTCGATATATCGTAGTTCAACCACCAACTTGAATGCATTTAGAAGATGTGTGTCCGTCGTGAGGCTACCAGTCATAACCTCCGAAGCGATGTGAATGACATATGCTGCAAGGGTGACTTCTCTCAGGGATAAGACTGAAAACGCATGATTCTCTATGGATAAAGACGACTCTTCCGAAGTATTAAAAATTCGGAGAAATCGTTCCATACTCCGCAACGATCTCAGAGCTTGTGACCGACGCTCTTCCATAACTCTCAAGTCACCTCTGCAATAGCTGTACATATTTGCAGCCGACACATACAGGAATGTATGTAAGAGCAGTGGATATGAGATGGAGACTCTGCAAAGCTCACGAAACGGATTTCCAGGGCTATCGAGAGCTGGAATTCGAGGAGACGCATCGGTCATAACTGTGAAGGGATGATGTAAGTTTAGTAGGTCGACGACAGAGTTTAAAAACTTACAGGAGTTGAAAGCGATTTCCTCAGTGCAAGTGGTAAGGCTTGATGTGAGCGGTCCTAATCTGTGCTCAAAGGTCTTGGTGATACCAAATACGGGATTGGTACTAGAGTTTGATCCATCAACCCCATAATCGCGTTCAATAATTCCCAGCGACGCGCCACCGTCACTTGGGACAGAGTCCAACTGGACACTGTTCGGGTTCATCAACGATTGCTCGCTTATGCTGTCGCCTGTAGCTGATACATGATCCTCGTAGTGGGCGGATAATGTCGTAAGGTCTTGACCAATCATAAATGCGTTGAACCAGTTGCTGTCAAACTGCATATTTGGAAGGTCGTCGAAATATAAGCTCACGTCGCGGTTCCCTTGAGTCAAACCTTCAAAATCCTGCAGTGAAGGCATTTGCTGGTGTGTAGTGGCAGGGCTGATGGAGGTCATAGACGTGTGCAAAGTATCTAAAGTTGCTGCAGATCTAGAACAAGCCCCATCTCGATATTCACTGCCTCCTAAACGTAGCTGGTTGTCGTTATTGTAAGGCGCCGTGCCGAAGTTTGGGCTTTCACCTTGATCGAGAGTCTGGGTTTCGTTTTGGCATTGGTCCAAGACTTGGCCGCTGCTATCGCTTGGATGTGAATCTTGCCATCGGCCACGCTTACGCTGTTGTCGACCCCCATTCTGGGCCGGTCTTTGCCTCTCGTCTCGATTAACCCTTTTGGTACCTCCGTTGAACGAAACATCAGGAACAACAAACGCATCGCTGACGGGCGCCCAACGGAATTCGTTTGCGTAGTCGCAATTGCGGCCTGATTTTTGGCAGAGTGTACAGACAGGCCGTTTCTCATCGCATTTCCTATGACGCTTCCTGCAAGTCAGGCAACCTAGTGAATCGATTAGCCAGGTCACGATATGTGCACTGAGACAAAAACAAAGGACCGTTGTCTCGGACTACAGGTTATATAACTAAGATTGAGTCAAGACGATGGCGAAAGTAAGAATTATATATATAAATATCCTTCTTGTTGAACGCACCTTGTCGTGAGCGAATTTCTGGTCGCTGCATGATAAGACTGCTCTGCAAACAAATGGATTAGGAGAGGTGTGTGGAATTGAAGTCGCGGAGTGAAGGGCGTTGCGGGGTAAAGAAAGTGACCCGGGATCCCAAAAAGAGTATAACGTAAG
Organism: Fusarium tjaetaba; assembly: GCF_013396195.1. Taxonomy (NCBI): domain Eukaryota; kingdom Fungi; phylum Ascomycota; class Sordariomycetes; order Hypocreales; family Nectriaceae; genus Fusarium; species Fusarium tjaetaba. The sequence continues at coordinate 141,812 of NW_023501204.1, forward strand.
GATTCACTAATTCGGTTGGTGTACTCGGTAGATATGATAGTATCTAGTGGCTGCACCGTCTGAAAATTATAGTAGAGGTTGGCGGGAATATGCAATTTAGTGCGCTACAACACAGCAGAACCCAGCATTGCGCAATAACCGATTGTATAATACAACAGCAGCCACAGCTTATAAGTCTGCATTGGCGACAGCCGCCGAACAACGGTCGAAAAAACCTTGACTCTAAACAACCAGAGTCTTAGTACTACTCATACGCTAATAAGACACTGAACCCGTGGAATCATAAACAGAGCTGTACTGCTAGTGATTCCGTGTCAATCATCTACCAAGTTCAATATGTCCCATGACAGAATCCATTCAGATCGGCTGACAATGATTGCAGAGTCTCTGGCCAAGTCCTATCTTTTAAATACAGCTTGCTGTGTGTTCACGTGCATCAGTGTTGCCTCGGCAGTTGGCTCGATACTGCACTACCTTGCATGCTAACAGCTTGAGCTGATCATCCGGCATGGAACCTACTCGCTAGCCGCGCACTGTATCAGGTTTTCGCATCAGCCTTAAAGTTAGTTCTGCTCACTAGTGGCTGCTTCAGAGCTCGCAGTCTCTCTACCTAGTAGAATGACTGTTGCGCTCGAGCCTCGGCTAGATTCCGTGTCGCAAGCTAGACCTAATTCTGAAAAGCGAACTAGATGGTAGCTTCTAATAATTTTCGTTCCCCCTGTTTTGCGCATATTCCTCTTTCCACTGCGTCATCATGAAGCCATGATCTGATTCCAGCGGCTTCGCTGTTTATGCTGCGGGATTCCGTCTTGGGTGCAGGGAAGTGATGATTGCTTTGACCTCTTAACATCCTTTACCCTGAAATCTATCGCGCAATATAAAACACCATTCATTTCCAACAAATTTCCACTTTGGCCTTACCGTTCAATATATGACTAGAAATCTGCACTGAAAATTGAATTACTCAACATGGACGCCAAACAATACAGCAGACCCTCGCAAGCACAAAAGCCACAGCGGCCTACCAATCTGGTGTTAGCACTTCGAGCACTCGTCCTTGGAGTCACAATTGCCGGGATCGCCGTCTCCTCTATCCCTGCCCCGAAGAACTTTATTGCAATTGGAATACTGGGACCAGCTGTAAGTGGACATATCATATCCACATTCTGACCTTGCATGTATTGACAAATTAGTTTGTCACGACTTTCTGCTGGTCGGCTATTGAAATTCTCTACCCTTTGGTCAGGATCTTCCCACCTGCATATGTATCATTCCGCATTCTTATCGACTGCTTCATTGTCATCGGATCGACAATCTGTCTGATATGCTTTGGTCTATTCCGGGATTGGTGGCCAGGTGGTAGTGCTCTCAGTTCAGAAGACGCGCCCTTAGCTCGAGAAATACTATTCCAAGCAGCTCTGGGACTCGCCTGCGCTTCAACGTAAGTTCTGCACCAATCCATCAAAAGATCAGTTGCTCACTCTCTACTTAGAGTTCTCGAGATTGTGATCTGCATCACCCAGCTTTTGGAAAAATAGTGGGTTGCCAATTTGGCCGGATAGAATCGTGTTAGCTGTAGATATGGAGGTAGTAATTATGCTAGAATAATCCATAAAATACTCCTGAACCCCAATCTTGTGTTTTCTTCCCTTTATCCGGATTATAAGAATCCTAAGTTTAGCTAAACTTAAGCTGAGTTTATGATGAGCTTATGATGAAGTTCAATAAGGTTTAATGCTCAGTAGGTGTCTGCCTGGCCGACGACAAATAAGACACATACACAAGGATGAGGTGCTATATTAACAACATGTTAGGATAACTTTCCACTACACAGCCTAGTTAAAACAGATATCACTCTTTGTATTAACCCCATAACCCCAGTCACTGGTAAGTCGCTGTCCACTTTCCACCACCACCAATCCTCTTCTAGGACATAGTTGGATGAAAACCTCCTGAATCGCATCATGACGTGTACTAGGTGAAGGTGGTGCAGAGCTCCTGGTCCGGTCCACTCTGGGTATTTACGTCTGTTCACCCATTTCGAGGATGGTTGATCCAGTGGTAACTTTCCATGCGTCGCGTCATCCCAGCCAAGCTCTCGGGCTTCTTTTTCAATATCGACGGCGTGATCGGTAAGAGGCGGGCTCGGTTTTCCTCGCCAGTCTCCCTCTTCCCGCTTTTCTAGATTCATAATAAATCTTGTCGCTGACTTGAGGTTGGTTCTCACACTGCAGAGAGCTGTCGGATATGTTGTGCTCCGCGAAATCCTGTCTGTTGCAATGCAGGCTGTGGAATGATATAGGCCTACTGAGACCTTCTGCAGACCCAGTATATACTAGAGATACAGGAAGGTCATCAATCTCCTCAACTGTGAAACGTTCTCTTCTTGACACTTTCGTTTGATGGATGACCATGAAGAGAGACTTGAACAGAGGACGGATGGTGTGGGTTCTGTTCAACGTCATATGCAGATCATCCGGCGGCTGTCCTGGTATTGCAGGGAACGGCAGAGTAGATATTCTCTGAAGCTCCTCAGATGTGGCGCCTCTGAAGACAGCGGAAGAGAAGCTTTGAATGAGCTTCTGATGGAATTCCAATATATCGGCGAGCGTTGGTTCTGTGTCTCTAGTATGATGTCTAAACGTGATGGATTTAGCAATGTAGCGACCATGCTCTATATCAGATTCATATGGCTTGAACCAATGACGGTAAAGCCAGGGGTCGAGAGAGTTCAAGACACCGCCAGCAGCTCTATCTGATTCTATCCTGTCTGGGTAACAGAGATACATCGCGACAGACTTGTTATGACAGTCAACGAAATGTTGAGCACCATAGTGGTCAAGGTACCACTCCACGCTATCTTGACTGGCTGGGAATATGCAGTACAAAGGGTCTCGAGCAAAGCGCGCGCAAGTAATCTCCCGGTGCTCTTTTTCTTTGAGCCCACGCAACTGGTGGAGGATCTGGTCCCTGTCTGTGAACGGTCCTGGTAACTCTAGCGCGGGATCTGCTGCGACGACACGATCGTATTCCTTGGCAACCGTGGCCATCAAACGTCGACGGGTTCTGTGAATGACATGATCTGCCTTTTGGGAGTGGTGAGTATTGGGTTCAGAAGACATGGCGATATCGTGAAGTCGACGGGTGAAGAGTGAAGAGTGGAAAATACAAGAAAATAAGGACGCGAAACAACAGTCCAAGACACATTTATCACCAGAAAGCTGAAAGCCAAATCGCGATTTACTTCCGGATTGAAGCCGCCTGAGAACTCTAATACTGAAGAGAGTTTACTCTTACTTCTGGTTCAGCCATACAGAACAATGGGCAAGCGAGAGTCTAAGTTACTGGCTGAGAGCTTACTCCGGCAGACAGAACCTAGAAAAGAAGCATGAAAGTAAAGGCGGAGCGTGGAGACTATAGAATTTTTTCTAAGTTAGTCACTATCAAAGAAATTGCACCCGGGTCGGTCAGGTCTCCGCGGTTCACCTTTGGGCTGTTGTTTATAGTCCCTGATTTGGGCTGTCAGTATGGTCTGCCGCTCGCGCAGTATTATTCTTCTCCTGTTGATTATTACATTGGGGAATATATTTCATTTGGGCTTATATATAACGTACTATGCTCTTAAAATGGATACATAGAGTTAAGTTTTAATCTCATTGTCGTCCTTCAGTTCAATGTAGCAACTATAGTCTTAAGAATTTAACATTTTCAATGTCACCTACACTAGCTCGACGGCGAACTGATAACACATCAAGCGTGTCGGTCGCATAAAACAGAGGGTGGGGGAAGTACTTTAAATTCCTAATACTAAGAGAATATAGAGGGCCAGATTACTGAGAAACTATATATTTCAATGGCCGGGAAGCCTTAGAGGCAACTCAAAGTATCTAGACCAGGATCTGATTACGCCCTAGCCATTATACATATTCGGAGCAACAACGGTAATGTTTCTCCAGCGAGTGTTCTCCTCGGCATGCTTTATAGCGTCGCACACCTCGTCCAGCTGAAACCGATTGACTTGCACGCCACTCTCTGGCCCTAAATCGATCCGACCGTCCTCTATCATACGGATAATGCGCTCCATAGACTGACGGTTGCACATCCAGGAACCCTCAACCTTGAGCTTCTTGAAGACCACCGAAATATACGGAACCTCGGCGGGACCAAAGGCGCCGCCACTCAGGACAATGCGTCCACCTCGTTTAAGCGCATGCTCAGCCGCGGGAAGGTAAGGCGCCCCTTGGGCACCACCGGGGGACCAGTCATTGTAAACATCAACTCCTTCGCCTCCGGGTGTAGCCGCGATAATCTTACCAGCGTCGGCTTCCACGTCACCTGTCATAAGAACAGTAGTGAGCCGAGGGCTCTTGAGCCTGCTCTTCAAATCGCCCAACATCTCTGCGTCTCGTCCCAGGGCGATAACATTCGCCCCCACCGCAAGGGCTACCTCAACAGTATTCCCTCCAAATGTGCCACCAGATGGGCCAATGACAACCGTGTCCGAAATTTTGATATCGCCCGCCTCAAAGACTGCCCCGGCCGATACAGACAAGGCTGAGATGGACACCAGTTTGTTTGGTCAATACCCAACTCTTTGATGCGGCGCTCGTTAATGGGGTAGGCGTTTTCGAGAGGCGCGCGCTGGTATTGCTGGAACGAGCCGTCGCGGAAATCGCCCTCAGCCAGCCGATCGGTATTCGGCCCAGGTAGTCCCTTGACGTGGCCCGTCATGATGAAAGTATTCGGGTCATCGCGGCCGAGAATTGCGGTACTAACATACACCAGGTCTCCTTCCTTGATTTTTGCAGCACCGCTGCCGACCTTGTGGACGCGGCCCAAGGCGCCAGGGTTGGGGACGAACGGCGGGGTCAGGGCAGGTGCTGGAATGGTTCCATCATAAAAGCTTTGAATGTAGCGGGGGAGCGGCGCTGCGAAGACTTTGACCACGACGCTACCTGGGATGGCCTCAGGGATGGGTCTATTGTTGACAATGGATACTGGCTTGCCGAATTCCTCGAGCACGACAGCTCGCTGAGTTGAGGGATTCGCCATACTCTTTTAGTTAGAGCAAAAGCTTAGAAGCTAATAAAAACACTGTAGAGGTTTGGAAAACTGCTCCAAGACCGATGTTTGAACGGAAAACGAGTCTACCACCTAACCATTTATATGATATACTCTCGGCTCTCGCGGCCTCCGGACAGCGGACGAAAATCGAAGACATTACTAATTGCTTGGTTCGGGGCCGCATTTGCATCCGTTCCGAGAGACCCAAAGTAAGATGATTGGCCCAGCCCTCTGTGAGCTCCGCCAGCTAGTATCTATCTGTTAGTTTCACCTCCGCCTGTCTCGAGTCTTAAATGTTTAGGGTGTGCAACATAGGTGCGGGCGGAAGAGATAATTGACATTCGCTGCTTGATTCAAAGGGAGTGATGAAGTTTGGCCTCTATACCTATGTTTAATTTGCCGATATCATAGATAGCAAAAAAAAAAAAAAAAAAAAGCCGTTGCTTAATGCTGGTTGTGGTAGTTCACGCTCATCGTTATCCTTGCCTCATTTCTATCCTCACTTCAACACAGAGATCTCCGCCTCGTCCCTGACCTCGGCGGAGTTTCTGTTACACCTGTAATACACGTACAAGGTGAGATAAATTTGGATCCTCGTCCATGTCGTGGATGATCCAGCGTGGGAGTACATCCTTTGCCAATAAGTTAGCTTAATTTCCAAAATTAGATACCGTTAGCGAGGGCCCGAACTGTGCTCTACATACTCCGTGTTCATGATGGAAATGGGCCTCGATATTATCTGATTATATAAAACACTAAGTGTACTGATTGTCTTGGATGCTGATGTTCCCAACCCCAAAGCGAGATCCCGAAAGCGAGACCGAACCATGTATACAAAAGGAACGCAGGGCTGAGTACCGAATTAAAATGGGTGGGGGAGGCCCGTGCATGAGCAGAAGACCAGGGGCTGGGTGCGGACTTTTACAAGGAGGGAGGGTACCGAATCATGCCAGTGGAGTGGATTTAGTGGAGTGGATTGCAACTCTGTCAGGTCGTACTAGGGCAGACCGGCCCGCTCCGCGCTGATCGCTTAGAACCAACTCGCATTATCTATTCATATATTGCTGCATTGCAGCTGTTGGCAGTAACCGAGCTTCCTGTTTTGCCTTACACAATACAAAGACCTATGAGTTGCTTGTCTACCGTAGCAGCTAAGGCGGATAAAACCGGCAAGATGCGGTATTTTCTCCACTAAGGTTTACCGGAAATACATTCACTGATTGCTGCCTGATACTCAAACCTGCAGCAACACCAAAACAGTCATGCTCGTTGCCGTCCGGACTGCGATTTGTCTTGGTCGAGCCGAGGTGGCTTACTGGAAGGTTGCAGGGGCAGGTAGTCAACCATGGTACGTTTGAAGGAGGTCCGAGCGGTGATCAGTGATCACATCGCTCTCTTTGTGTTGTTCAAGACGTGCATTCTGATGGAACATCGGGTTCGGGAAGGGAGACCATTCCGTCGTTATTGCAGCCTGACATTTCTTGGTGTTGTGGATCATTATTGTGGGCCTCTTGCTGTGATACGGAGAAAGGATTCAGGCGAGACGCAAGTGGGGCACTCACCACAACCGCGCATCCGCGTTTACTACATTAATTTCAAGCAACGCTGTGAACGGCTTACCGGTATAGTAATTGGATTCCGACTATCTTTTCCAATACATGTACTGTTTACTTTCAAGATGAGGAAAGAAGGAAAGAAAGAAAGGACTACAAGTGATCAGAATTTTTGTTGTTCCTCCAGTCCCATTTCGTGCCTGTTGGCGTAGCCACAGCAACAGGGCCCTGACCCGTTACAAACGCTTGGTACAGTAGTAGGATCTCTGCTCGAGGCCCGTGTCGAGTCACGCCCGGTCGACGGCCCGCTTCTGTTCGGATACTCCAGCAGTCCGATAATATCGCCACCCTCAGCGGCGGACTCGAATCCACAGTCCATGCATGCGCTGCATGACATGAATGGTGGAATTTGGGCTTTCCGTGGCCTACCCGAGTTGTGTCGTGGGCAATGGCTTCAACAGATCATCCAATCACCAAGTGGCGGTTATCTGAGGGGTGGAAACGGAAGAATGCGCAATGCAAGGTGCCTCCAGTGCGAGCTGAGTGCGGGGATAACTCCCTATCTGGGTGAACTAACCATGCAAGTTTGCTTGAGAAGGAGGCGGGTAATCTTTCGACAGCTCGGCTAGAGGGAGGGTTCAGTTGCTCAAAAGTTCCATGCAATATTAAACACATTGGTCTTGTTTTGGGGTAATAAAGCCCCTCCAAAGAAGTAAGAGGCTAGCTGGCTACTTTATTCCGAAGCAACCAAACTGCTCGTGCATGCATCATACAGGTGGAAGAGTATTATCATGTCCTTGTGATATGAGTAGCTATACACGCAGGGATGAGCCAAATAGAAATATCAGTCCTAATAAGGCAAAATCAGGCAGTTCAAGATTATCAATTGAGTTGTAGATGAGTGGGTGACTGCGCAATCAGAAGTTCAATAGCTCCATTCACTGTGAATACTGGTGCTTTCACAATTCGACCCATCAGGTAAATACGAATACATGCGTATATATCATCATGAAAACGTACGGAAGGAGATACCCAACGCACGGCCTCTGGTAATAGACCAGGGGTTTACAAGAAGTGGATGAAGGGTCAGTGCATCAGGAACAATAAGTTGAGGCATTATGAAGTTTCCTCAATTCATAAAGCTGTACATAATTTTATACATAATGTATCTGCTCCTACCCCACCAACCACCAACAGTTCATCTCAGTCTCTCGATGTTCAAGACTTGACTTTCGCAATAAACTCCTCCCCGACAACCATTAGATAGCTCTCACTTACAAGGGAGGACAATACTGGATATTATAGCACCCAGTTGTTGGAGCCAAGCTACACTTCCCATTGGAGAAAACCGTGCCAGCTGGGCATACCGGCAGGTTAGGAGATATACACTTATCGCCCGAGACAACAAGCGGGAGGCGACAAGTGGGTCCATCATTAGAAGCACATTTGTTGTCCTTCAGCGTGGTTCCATGTGGGCATGAAGGAGCGGTGATGGTGACACAACCTTCTGGTCGCAGCTCGCTTCCAGGAGGACATGTCGGGCCATTGATCGCAACGCAGGTGCCGTTGACGAGCTGAGTCCCGGGCAGACAGGCGGGTGGCTGTCCAGAGGTGCACTTATCCCCCTCCAAGGTCGTATCAGCGGGACATTCGGGCAGCTTCCCTGCAATGCAACCCTGAGAAGAGAAAACAAAACCTTCTGGACAATTAGGCCCCTCTTGAGTGGTACACTCATTTCCTTGGATATGAGTGTTTGGGGGGCACACAGGTGCCTGACTGTGAATGCAGAATTTACCGTCGAAGACGTCGCCGTTTTGACACACTGGCGAGCTTTGTGAGATACAAGCAGTCCCATTGAAAACAAAACCTGGTTCACAGCCTGGACTCTTTTGGGAGACACAACTTGTACCATCGAACACGGCCTGGCCTGGACAAGCTGGTCCTGTAGTAGAAATGCATTTGCCCTCCTTGAATATCCCAGCGGTACATGTTGGAGTACTAATCGTGACACAAACATTACCACCGCCAGATATCGAGCCTGCAGGACACTCGGGGGCACTTGTCTGTATGCAAGAGTCCCCACGAAGAATCATATTGGCAGGACAGATCGGTGGGGTCCTGGAGATACAGACATCGTCTGACAGAACGGACTCTTGAGGGCATGTAGGAGGATCAGGCACAACACAGGCAGTGCCGTTAAATGTACCCTGCGCACATGTCGGCTTCTCTTTGAGGGCACAGATATTCTTGGATAGTACGGCATCATCCGGGCAAATCGGTGGGGTATTGGACGCGCATACTTTGCCATTATATGTGAAACCCGGCCGACACCGCCCATCTCGAGATGGCATCACACAAACACCATCTACCAGGTCAGCTCCTCGGACACAGCGTGGAAGCTCAGGAGCTTGGCAAGTCCATCCATTGTAATGGCCCACTTTGCACTGAGGTGGCGTCCCTGAGATACAGACACGTCCGCTAAACATTGTTCCAAAAGGACAGGCGGGCTTTTCTCGATAGATGCAGCTCTTTCCATTAAATGCAAATCCTTCATCGCAAGTTGGAGGTTGCTTGAATAAGCACATGCCCTCTTCAAGAGTCATGTGAGAGGGACATGACGGCGACTGGGAAAGGGTGCAAGATCCTCCTTCCACTCTTTCACCACCAGGGCATGTTGGTGGCACATTAGACACACAGAAGTTTCCAACTCCAGTAAATCCTTCTGGGCAAACCAGCCTCTCGGTAGAGATACAACTGATACCATTGTATATGAAGTTGTTGTCACAAGAGGGAAGTTGCGTGGAAATGCAATTGCTGCCATCAAAACGCGCCCCATCTGGACAAATAGGATCTGCTGTTGAGACACATTTCTCTTGCTGTATGACTGTCCCCTCAGGGCATTCAGGCTTCTTGTCAGAGACACAAGCACCCGCTTGAAGTTTCGTGTTAGGGGGGCAGACAGTGGTTGGCTTGAAAACACAGGTAGTGCCATTGAAGATGGTTCCTGACGGACAGCACTTGACCTGGCCTTTGGCGTCTTGGGAAGGGACAATGTCGTCAAGGTTTATTTGGCCACGGACATTTTCGGTTGTTTTCTGTATGGGGAGGGTTTCCACCTGTACCGAAAGTGGTTGCTGGACTTGGTTCTCTTGGGTATGAGCCGAAGAAGTGAACAGGGCAAGCAAAATGACCCAGCCGTAGTATTTCGCCATAGCTACGTTGCAAAGGACACCGCAATAATGATAGGACAAAGGGAGCAATGAAGATGTGCGATAATTGGGATGCAGCGCTACTAGACTATGACCAGAAGAACTTTATATATTCCCAAAGCGAAGGTCTTTTATGAATGTTAAGTCTCGGTTGTAGAACATAGACTCAGCTGCAATCACAGCCTATAGCGGGGAACAGGACCGGAGTGATGAGATACGAGATGCTGAGGGAGTCAATGCGGGGAAGTCCAGCCAGCCACCGTGACCAGGAACTGCGCAGTTGAGGACCTCGTATTAAAAACAAGGAGCAAATGGTCCGTATTACAGTGTAATCTGCAGGGATTATTTATCGAATCTTTCTGTATATTATGAGGATTCGGCAAGTAATTGGCGGTCCGCACTACTACGAACAACTGTCCTATGCGGCCTGTGCATAATATTGATGTGATTAATCCTGCAGGTCTGCATAATAACCCTGCAAAGCCTGTTTCTGGACATGATCTACAAGGAGTGTTAGCTGAGTATCCATGACCAGCTGAATATTCATGCCCTGCTGATTGTCCGGTCAGCTGTCTGCCCAGGCACGCCTAATACGACGCTGAGCGCTCTGAATTAATGTCTTCGCTAAGACCTCGGGATTGTTGCCGATAAAGAGCAGGCATGTAAGTAGTAAATTGACTTATATATCCAACCCTCGAATCGAGAAAACAAAAAGTGCTGATACAATTTTCACTTACAAGAGATATATAAACCACCACCATTTCTACAACAGAAAATGTCTCGCTACCTATTGGTTGCTTATCTGGCCTGCCTAGCTCTTCTACCCACTCTTATCACTGCACAATCATGCAACACCACGGGCACGTACGCTGGCTGTTGCCCATCCTCAGACCAGCAAACCATCATTTTCCAAGGCAAAGAATACCAAGTCCACTGCGATAAAGCTATAGCTCCAGCTATACCGAGTGGTGCCTATACCCCTGCTGACTGCGCAAACAGTTGCAGTGGTGGTGCAGAATGTGTGGACGCATTCTGGGAACCACCAGTCACACCCGGTCGAGCCGGTAATTGTGAAATGAATACACTCCAGGGCTCAGCTCAAACACTGGCGCTCGTTCCTATAGTTTCTAAAGGTCCGTCGCAGTGTGATGAAGACCTTGAAAAATGTCGGAAAGATCTCGCCGGTCGTCAAGCGTGCGAGGCATGCCCAGGAAAGCTCCAAAACTGTCAGCGCAACTGCGATGCTAAGATCGCAGCCGAGCAGAACCGCTGTAGTACCAGCCTCTCAGCACTTGCAAGATCATATTCATCAGAACTGGCCCAGTGCCGGGCGGCGGCGGCGGAGGCGGCGGATCTGAAGAATCTGAAGTGTGGTGTCTACGGGTTTCCCGGCGCGGCCTTGCAGGCTCTCAGCGACCTCGAACTGATAGGTTGCAGGGCGAGGTGTCTAGCTTATAGCTGGTGCCTATCATACAGCTTCTTTGAGGGTCAAAGTGGAACCAGCTGCTACCTGTATACAAGGCGGGTTAAGGATATGCAATTACTCTATAATTATTCACCCCCTAAGTTTCGGTGTGTTACATATGACCGAAACTGTCCTTCATGAGGGAGTAAAAAGTTAAAATTGGATTGTAAAGCTGGAGGCATTAGTTTACTTGGCACTTTAATTAACTTTAATTTAATTTAAGAGTTATAAGTTATAGCTATAAACTTTAATATTTATTTAATTAATTATACTATATATTGAGG